>NW_020170465.1:121981-127694 GCF_000524195.1 Echinococcus granulosus | reverse complement strand
AGGTTCAATTTTCGAGACGGTGTCATGCTGGGACAGGAGGTTCCTTTAGGGATAATCAACTTGATTGATGGCTTGGGGCAATGCTGCAATTCTATGGGATGGAGTCAAGGCGAATCAACATCTGGACTGTGGCTTAATGACCACCTAATTTCCACTCTCTGAGGCTTCATTCTAGACCTGTACCACGCGCAAAATAAGGTGGATATGTGTTGGGAGGGGGGACGGGTCTACAATTGCTGTCTTGACAAACTGCAGGTCCCTGTGGGAAACAGGTCTTCAAAGAAAATTTGATTGGGTGGTTGCGGTGCACACACAGATGAAACCTGGGGGGTAAGGCGGAGTTTGTGAAAAGAGGAATAACGTATTTGTCATCAAGATTGCTGCCGCGGTTGCGGTGTAAAACCGACCACCAAAACCCAAGAGGTCTCCTGTTCCAATGCTTTTATTCTACTTCCACCAACCGTACCCATCTAGAAGCCATGAAACACGAAATCATTCCCCCAGACTAGGGAGTTCTACATTTATTTGTTTCACTTAACCTTAATCTATTTCTGGCATGATTTGATGCAGAATGGATAAGGACCGCGTGTCACATATATGTGACTCTGGTAATGGAACTAGATTTTAGGGGTTCTGTATCTCCTTGGCCGTTTAGGTAAGAAGCCATCTTTTGACAAACAATTGAGATTGTGCACAAACTGCACTGGTGGATAGTTTAAGTGAGAAGCTCCATTTTGGCTTACCATTGCAACTGTGAAAGCCGGTTATGTGTTATGACGCTGAAGGCGGACCTGAAGTGAGAGCAAAATGAGTGAATTGAAGGTAATCTGTGGTATTGCATTAATTATCAACAATTTGCTGATCTAAGACTGATTATGATAGGGTAAATGTACATCATGGGAAGAGTAATGCTGATTTCGTGTGTTAGTACATGCTGCGGAGTCAGTCGTGCTTTTCGGACCATCCCGTCCTCTACAAGACGAAATACATCTGGGGGAAAGTAAACTTGAAAAACCTTTCACGATGAAACTATTACGCACACCATCCCTTTTTTAATAATAACATTTGCTTGAAAGCACCGTGATGAGGAGGAGGAGGAGGAGCATCGTATCTATGGATCCTGAAAGGAGTCTCTTTTTTCATAGGTGCAGCAACAAGTTCCGCTAGAAATACCTCGATAATGTTAGTTGGCACAATCATGAACTCAAGATTGGGGTAGATGCCAAAAATTTGACACTGCTTTAACCATCCCCTTCTATTGTGTGCCTACGCCGCCGACTCGGCCATTCCAATAGCAGATGCCCTCTTCCTGTGGCAATATGGACGTGGCATCCAGCCACTTTGGCGTAGATTTAGTACCTCAAGTCATTTCTAGAGCCATAATAATGGTATGAAAGTCTTTTAAGGGCAACAAATGATAGCTGAAAGCCTATAAGCATGGATGATAAGCTGTCCGGCCGAAACCATGGCGTGGGAAACTCTTGCACAATTCAATCTATCATTCAAACCAATGGTGCCACGAAAAGATAGATAATGCACTTGTCGAACAAAAAAAGTGACACTTGCGGTTCGCTGTCATGTGTCAGTCACGGCTATTGTGTGTCTAATAATCTAGCTGAAAGGCCACACCTGGTAGAGTGTATAAGGTAGACCTTTAGCTCTTGTAGCACTTTTTACCCACAAAAACCCACCTACATACGCATGGGTGTACGAGCCTTTTTCCTGCCTCCACGTCAATTGACAACTTGCCTTTCGTGATAACCGGTGATAACACTTAGCGCAGTACTAATGAACTGCCGTACGAGCATTGGAAAGGACGAACAAACGCACACTCGATTAATCACTACCTTCTCGTGATCGTATTACTCCAGCCCACTACCACCGCCACCACCTTATTCTTCTCCTCCTCCTCATCCCAACCTCTCTATTGCTACTACCACCTTCCTTCCTCTGTCTTGTTCTCCAATCACTGCGTAATGATCTCGAATGTTGGGACTGTGACTCGGCAGCTTATGGGAAGGAGGTAGGGGAGTAGTGGTACTGCTGATAATGATATGGATAATGGGGGGATGTATCAATCGCAGTGGACTGTGTGTTATGTGACGATAACTGACAACCAGTTAGGACAGTCCACATATTTCTGCTCCCATTTTCTAGTGGTTTTGGAATCACTTTTCCTATTTATTAGATGACTGAATACAGGAAATATACTTTTAGAAGGGGCTATCAGAGCAGGCCCCTTCAACAAAGCAATTTACGTAAATCTTGGCATCTAGATGTAATTTACCACTTCTCGATTTTCTTTAAATTCTTCTAAATCTCCTTGTTGCTCTCTTAGTACTCTTCCCCACTTTCTCCTTCTCGTGCTGTGCCCCAAAATTTTCTTGAAGCCCCTCGAATCGAAAGGCAGTCTGACCCACTTTGTAACAAAGAGGGCTGATGGGGTGAAGCCGACCTGATGTGGGTATGCAACAAAGTAGACGATTTTCACAGCTCCTCTTCACCGCTTTCCTTAATTATTCACCTGAGATGCAAGTGTGGTCAGGAAGCCGTGGGAACGCTGTTGGTGGAATCGTGTATGCAAAGCCACCAGAGGCTCTTCCTATTCTAAATCCAGAGTCCACATGGCTTTTGCGTACGAAGAATTTCTGGCATGATTTAATCTACAGAAAAGGTGAGGTCATATGCGACCTTGAGATGGTGATAAAAAACCATAAAGCATCCATTCGCGATCTTCTGACTCAACTTCTTCCAACTTCTCGAAATCTTTAGCACCTACTTCTGCATCGAGGCAGGTGCGTCGACTGGACCCAGGTTTCCATTGAAGGTGCACAGCACCGGGATAAACGAATTTTGATTATCAGATCTTTCATTTATCTTTCATCAATTTATACTGGATGAAATCCTAGATACTCCAAGAATGATGGGACTTCAGGGCATCAAATTACGCAAACTACTCCCTATCATAAAAAGTATTTCTTGGCCCAGTTAATTTTTTCTAAATCGTGAGTAGAAATGAAGAAACCCCATTAGTCTATCCTTTTTGAAGACCCATGACACTACTGGCTGTAAATTTTTATCTCCAGACGTGATACTAGTATCGTTGTAAGCTGAGCTGAGGTAGAGTCTCACTTGTCTACCCTCTAAACACAATCGAGTGCTACCACCGACTGTCTAGATGTTTGTTTCTACTCCTACTTCCATTTGAAGGAATTTTTATTTGGGACGATATTTTTTAGTTGCCTAGGTGGGTTAGGTCCAATACGGTTTTCCTCTCTTAGACGCGGAGGGAAAGTTCTTAAATCAGCCTTCGAAGAAAGTGGCCGAACTCTAGCTGCTACAGTCGCTACTCCGGGGTTCGCTTATCTGGTCTGTGCGTGGCCCGTCGGTCCCTCCCCAAAAGGATAACTGACCACCAGTCCAGTGTCTAATGTGCCCCGGTCTAATTAAATTACACCATTCGTAATCTCTTTCTGCATATTTTGTTACCACGCTGTGGTTTGGATCAACACTTCTTCCACCCCCCCCCCCATTGTGTTAGACGTAAAGGTCATTACCACGGGAGATGAATAGGTTTTCCTCTCCCTCTCTCTTCATGGCTGACCTTTTCGGCTTTTGGGCGCTTTCTACATTGCGGTTAGGTAGATGTTGTCATATTTGATACGTGCGTTCATCCCCACGTACACTCACGTTTTCTGGGGCTTAATCACAGTCGACATTTGGTGTGTGTGGAAACAAAGAGGAAAGGCCCTTAGCCTGTATGATTAACCACTATTTTCCAGTTAACCACGACGCTATTCAAGTGAGGGAAGGACTGCTGTGTGGAGTGGAGATTGTGTTTATCATTTTGTAAATAACGCCGAGAAAGCAGCTTCGGTACACTGGATTCCCAACTTTTAAGATTGCAATTGCCCCTGAATGACTGTGCTAACCAATCCCATGAAGGCCTGTACATTCATCGTAGATTATACCTCGATCAGGCGATTCAAAAGTAGGCATCCCACGCAATGAGCCTTCACAGGATTAACCTTCATGGGTTAGGTAGGATCACTACACTCGGCATTGTTACTGACAGTCACCTCTTTCAAATGTCACATCCTTTGTCCAATCGTCATACCATGGAGGCGCTTGGATTCTTCTGTACAAGTACATAGGTCCCCTAACTCGAGTTTTATGACCTTGTTCTTGTTCCTAAGGCACGTCTTTTATGGCTACACATTATCCGATGCCCATCCCCCAGTCCTCTTTCCTACCGCCTTGGTTGGCGGTATCTGGGTTGGACTGGAGCAAACCGGTCCACGGCATGTGCGTCGGCCAGTAGAAGAGATAATGGACATACATCCTGATTACCTCGGCACAGTGATAAATCCCACAAATTACTACCCTCGTATAATGATTTTAGACCCACACCATTTTTTTTGGCTTTTTCACAAGTTAATCTTGCCCCTCAAGAGGAGCAGGGGCTTTATCAGATATGCGCCCTTAAAAGCACCGCTATCTAAGATATTTCATAATCCCTCATATAGGAGTCTTCAAGTTTGAGAAAAAAACAGTTTAAAGCGAGAAGAAATGTATTTTTTTCGTTGGGAATAAGTTTATGACTTAATTGTCTGTTAATCTAACAAATAAAATTGACCATAAATGCCACAATTTCAATAAAATTCTGTGTATTTTGAGGAAAGGCTAACTTGTCAGGCTCTCTGTCATTCATCAGGGTTTTAAAAGGTGTGTTTGTTATAAATAGGCCAACCGAAATATTATTAAATACCTCAACAAAAAGGTGAGGAAAATGTTCCTGTTTGTTTCTTCTCTTCTCTTCTGACAGATCTGCTAAACTTGCCAGTGAATGAAAGTTTGGTACATCATGTTGGATCGTCCTAATCCCCACGGCTAGTTGTGGAGCCTTTTAAGGAAGGGTAAACACATGAATGTCCTTCTCTTAGGTGGGAAATGGATGGAGAGAGAATTTAATAGCCCCCAGAAATTGAGAGGAACATGATGGCTCAATTGAGGTCATCTGGGGTCACAAATTTCATTCCCCTCCGCCGCGCCATCCGTTTATGACTTGCGGTTTTGTTTATTATGCAACTTGTTGACCCATGAGTTTTGCACTAAAATCTTTGCCAAATACCTCCTGAAAGGTCTCCAAAATCTCCCAATTTGGGATCGGGTAAAGCGCCTTTTAGACGGAGATTGCTAGAAGAGTGCACCTTAACTGTTAATTAGACCGGGTAAATAATTTGTACCCTTTTAAAGGGACCTTAAAAAATTTGGGGATTTGGTAATCAAATCCCTCATCTGCGAGCCTTTTGAAAAGGCATTATGTTGTTTGAGTAAGCATTTTTCTATGTAAGAAGGTTTTTTTTTCCCACGAAATCAAACTCAGGGACGATAATCCAAGGATCATAAAATATTTATGTCTTTCCTCCCTATGTTAACACATTCCTTTCATTGCAGTAAAATCAGAGAATCATCTGTAACTAACTCCTAAAATAGACTACTCTTTACTGCCGGTAAAAGGCACACAAATGGTACTTTTTTCGAATAAAGTGACAGAGGAGTTTCGATGGGTGTATCGAGGTGTAAAAGAGGGACAGTTATCTATACAAAGTAAGGTAAGCTCTCACCTCTTATTCGTTCGCTCGATTGGTCGCTTATATATTCATCCATCCTGTATCCATCCATCCTGTATCCATCCATCCTGTATCCATCC
>NW_020170465.1:106389-121881 GCF_000524195.1 Echinococcus granulosus | reverse complement strand
TCCATCCATCCATCCATCCATCCATCCATCCATCCATCCATCCATCCATCCATCCATCCATCCATCCATCCATCCATCCATCCATCCATTTATCTCGTATCTATTCATTCGTCTGTTCATCTATACATCCATTCATTCGAAATTTATTCAATTTGGCGTTTTCATTCACTCTTCAATGCATTCGTACAGCGACCAGCTAAAAGTCATGTCTAGAGGTAATTTAATCTACCTACAGTCATTAAGACTGTAGGGCTTAATCACCCCAAAAATGAGGTAGGTAGTTATGCACAGAAGTTTTCTTGGCGGCGACGTAATTGAAGAAGAGTGAGCCGACAAGGTCAGCGAGGTCATTCAGGCGGCTGGGCGACTAGCTAGTTTGGTTTTATGGGTTATAAAAGACGGCAGCGTCACCTGACCAAAGGGAAAGATAAACGCGCGGTCTAGACCACTTAAGCACACCTGTTAGCCGTGTTTACACAGGCGAATCTAAGAAAGAGATAGAGAAAGAGGGACGTCTCGTATGGGGATTGACAGAATGACAACAAAAGCAAACCTAGAGCGGTGGCGCTTAGCGCCTTTTTGATGTGACGGAAAGTGGATGACAGCCTAGATGATCAAGCAATCATATCCCAGGGATGATTTAACTAACCCTATTTAATTATTTTCCTCATAATCAAATAGAAATTACAGGTGAACAGCTAATTTTCCATTTCCCTCCAAGTCGAAATATGTAGTTTTTTCATGACATTCGCATCTGGGTTAGAAGAAAGATTCAATGGGAAATGATTGATTAAGAGGTCAAGATTGCGTTTTCACAGGAAAGGGAACTAAGAAGAAAGAGTTGTTCTTGCAACCTTTTATTTCTAACGAAACCTTCATTACTCGAATATAGTTTTCTGGAGATTAAACAGTTCTCTGCACACACTAATTTCTTCCTTTTCCATTTCCTTCCTTCATAATCCAATTGGAGAGATTTCCTTCGGGGGTCTAGAGATATTCATTTGCGATTAGAAAAGTTGTCCTTTTAAGTATGATTAACCGGGGAATAGTAGGTATGTCTTCTTCATAAAAATTCCCAAAAGGTGTGATTTTAAAGTGCAGTTATGATTTAAATGTTAAA
This sequence comes from Echinococcus granulosus, assembly GCF_000524195.1. Taxonomy (NCBI): domain Eukaryota; kingdom Metazoa; phylum Platyhelminthes; class Cestoda; order Cyclophyllidea; family Taeniidae; genus Echinococcus; species Echinococcus granulosus. Next base: position 120,761 of record NW_020170465.1, on the reverse strand, counting down.
AACAACCACATTCGCCGGTGATTGGCTGCCAATCTCGCATGAAGCTGCTTCATTGGTTATCTCCAAGCCTTGACATCTAAGAGCCGCTATGCAGAGTTAAATGCATAAATTCACCAAAAATTTGCAAAAGTAGTGGGAAACAAAAAGTACCACCTTCGAAAACTTCTTTAGCTTTTATTTTATATATTTCTGTGGTAAAGGATATAAGCGAAATCCCAAAGTTGGCCTGAAATGGCCGCATTTTGATGACAGACGTCATTCATCCATTGCAACAAATTAAAGCCTTTTTCTCAAAAAAAAGTCACAGAGTACTATTGTGAAACCGACTACCAAGGATATGACATCTAAAGCTTAAAAATATTATAATGAGCCACTAAATGAAGGACTATGGACTGTCTGGAACATTCGCAAGACATCGAAATATCCTTTGTCTTGGAGACCTTATGCAGCGTCACGATCCCTCCCTGTAGACAAAAGAAGACATGATACTGGGGAATAATATGCATTGACGGCGTACAGAACGTATATGTTGGATTACAGGAAGAGGCGGGAGTACAAAAATGGAGAGGAGGTTCTGCTCGAGCAAGGAAACTAATTCTAATAGGATTGTATGCTTGCTTTTAATTTTTCTAGCGTACAGGCGAATATTCTGGAGTTGTTTGTCATATAAACTTCCAAGTTATTTGAGCCGACACCTTTTTGAACAATTTGGCACAGGTTGTCTGGACTTTTGCTGATGTAACTCGTGCCTCAGCGGCCATTCTCGGCATCGCCCTTAATCATCAAACATTTTGTTAAACCACCGAATTCAGGTAGTTTATTTCTACTTGTTTTAAAAGTTATTAGTCTACATCGTTGTCATGGGGCATATTTCCCTCGAGTAAAGGCGGTTTTTTAGAGAAAACAGAGAGGAACGCCCTAAAAGGAAAAGGGCATCTAAAAGGGTGTCGGTCAGCTTCCCCCTCATTACATCATTCGTATATCCGCAAAAATATGACATAAGTTTCTCTCACTAATCCATTAAATTGGGGTCAAGCCTGCCTGTCTTACACCACAGCGCCAATTTAACGACCTCCACCACCGCTGAATGCGTGGATCTTCTGCTTACGGTGGTCACACTGCGGTTAGGGCGCAAGTGAGAGGTCTCCTCCGCGTATTTACACAACCTCTTCTCCAAATTTCTACTGCTCACATTTACAATTCGTAACGATAGATTGAACAAATGCCATTCAGCACTGAAAAGAAATGTGGTAGTTTATTTACTCCTGTCGACAGCGTGAGATATGCATGCATGCATATTAAATTACCGTTTCACATGTTAATTGTCAAAACAAATGTGACACTTTTTTTGCTCCATTCTCGCAGATGAAGCATTGTGTTTCCACCCATTAGTAGGCGATAGACAATTGCAGCGATTTTTTGCTACCTAGCTCTGCAAAACACATTAACCTGCCTCCTTTTTTATAGCGAAGTAGTTTGTGAACCTATTGCTGACTTTTGAGAGGAATTTAGTCTCATATCCTTGTAGTTCTAGAAGTGTAGGATTTAGATACAGCCAATTGGAGTGAAACGGAAGTGCATTTTTGGGCTCTGAACCAACGGATAAGTCCTTTCATTAGACTTCCCTCTTACTGCTTCATCTACTTTCTTAACTTGCACAAATTGAAGTACTGCACAAATTTATGGGGAGAACTCACTGCTCCTACAACTGTTACTCCTGCCATAGTTTCTGCTGCTACTGCTGTGAAACCAGCATTAAATATTTATCGGTCTGTGTATGGCGAGTGCAGAGGACAGTGAGGGGGATGCTGTAGAGGTGGTGTGCAGAATAGGTTCCTTTCATGCCCTTGCTGCATAATATGCAACGCGATGGGTGGACAGATGGGGAAAAGTGGAGCAACCTGATGTTGCTTATGTATAATCCAAGGTGGAAAATTACCTTTACTTATAGTTTGTAAGTAGAAATGGCGATTAAGGGCGCGCATGCTGAAGGACAGAATGATAGATGATGCGCATCCCCCAAAATATTATAAAACTATTGAATTGCTTTAATTTCGATGCATTTATTGCTTTTAACTGGTCCAAATTAATCGCGTTTATTATCGACTTGGTGATGAAATTGTTTGGGATGTAACATTTGGATCATTTTAAAGTGAATCTCTAGATTCGCGTGCCGCTCTTTGATAGCTTATAAATCTCCGTCATTGTTTTACATCATTTCCGCTCCGTCATAAAATTCATTGTAGAAGTTTTGCATTTTAAATAGGTTTTACGGTAAATTAGTCCAGAAGTGAATTTACTATCATTCCAAAGAAGAGCCAAGGAGCAAGCAGAATGAATGGCAGAAGTAGAGCTTCTTACCTTTGTTGAGGAGCCCTAATCACAATTAACCAGAAAGATCTGCGTATTTCTGGACATAAATGAATCAGGCACCATTCCAGTTGAAGCCAATAAGTCCTGATTGTATAACTAAAAATTAAAAAAGTAATAAGTTGAATTGATCCAATCTGAGTGTAACCTTCTAGAAAAATAAAACAGGGTGCTGTCATCTTTCAAACATGTTCTAAACTACACCGGAACGCAATGGTAAACGTATTTTAGACTCCTCATCATTCCCCACCTTATAATAAATATTAATGTAACAATTCTGACTTTTTCTTTCCATTTGGCATTTTTTGAGGAAAAAGAATAAATATAAATATAAATGCATAAATAAATATTTTCCCATCTGTATCAGTCATCTTATCGGTGGATAGGCATGACTCCAACCGACACCGCCAATGGCCAATACGTGTATCTGCTCAGCACTGATTGGCTAGGGGAGTAGATAAGACTCACTGCCATCCACTCACACACAGTAGCAAACTCGCTAACCCTTTGAGAAGGAGTAAAAGGTGCCGACGTCTATTCTGCAATCCATGGGAATCCACCCTCGCACGACTCAGTTAGCCTCATGACTAGACAGCTTGTGGTGATTTTCCCGCCTCTAGTCCGTTCACGTCGCTTCCTCTACCTCTGCCTCCTATGTCTCCTCTTCTCTCTCATCGTATCACGTTGTTCTGGTCAGGCTTTTCTGTTGCAAGATCTTGAGGAATTATCCGACCTGTTGCTCAGTAAAGGTGAGAAAAAGAAGCGACTAAGAAGTATTACTATTTTCAGATGTAATAGTCAAGTTTTCCTATTCATATGTAAAAAGTCAATTTTCTTGTTAAAGAGTTTTAAGAGACTTTTTAGGAATTTTATTCCACTGACGTGACAAGTCTCTTCATTTGCCTAATCTAAGAAACATCTTCTGAACGAAAATCTTGAAAAAAGTGACTGTCCTCTTCACTGAAACGAAACACCCTTTTCAGGGTTTTGCTAGAGCCCTCAACTATGGGGTGTTAGGCAAGAAGTGGGGGTAGGAGAATAACATCGTGTATCACCTCTGACGATTTTATACAGTTAATGATAGCCATGAAGGTTGTGGACTCCTCGCATCGTCCAAAGGCCTGCAGATTTTGAACACACACCACAAGGTTAATTTATGAACTTCCGATTGTTAAAATGCAACAGATAGACAGCACCTTTTTTGATGGATTTCACCGCAGAAGTAGGAATATTCTTCAAAACTGGATGTTCTGTTTTCCTTCCTCTTTTATTATTTGCAATGTTTTTTGAACCTAAGACTACTTAAAACAAAGCTTTACTAAGAAAATGTTCTGCAAAACCCCAAAGTTTAAAAATTACTAAGAATTTTTTTATTCTTTATTGTCTTACCCACGTCTTCACTTGTCGTTTTAAAACAAATTAAACTATTATTGCTTGTTTAATACCCATTTCACCGCCCATAAGTAATTATGAAAAAAATGGAGATAAGGATAAAAAATTATTAAATTAAAGTCCAGACAGGCTGAATTAGTTAATTTAATTGTTTCACTAAGATTAGGGAGGTCTTCCTGATGCGAGCGGATTAACAGGTGCATAAGAAAGGCATCACTCCTATTTCTCTCCCCCCAGTTGACAGGTAAGACACCTTATTGTTCCACGAAAGTAATCACCTGTGGCAGGTCGTTTGACATCCATTTTAGTTTCCATGGGAGTGGCTTTGGAGTTAAATGTGGAACGCCCAAATACGCAGAAATTTCTGTCTTACAAGCGAACTAGCAGAGAGTAATGGAATAACAAAGCCATTCTTAATAGCGCTAGTTTATAGGCAGTTGGGCTATTAACAGCAAAGGTGCAAATTCCCTTCTTTTTTTCGACTAAACAGATCTATATTTGAAGATGTCAAACAAAGTGGATTGTTTTGGTCATCAGGCCTTTAAAGTCCAAAACGCTGCAGTTTATGTTCATGTGGAATAGTCTTAACTGATCAAACTGTTTTGAAGTGTAGAATGGAATAATATGGAATAGTCACCACCGTCTTCGTTTTTTGTGGAATGGGGTAGTTAGCGAAAGACATCTCTTAACGGCAAATGCCATACAACTTACCTAGAAGTGCTTTTTGAGATTTCTCTTTTCAGTTTAAAAAGGTGTGGACGTAATGACTAAGAAAGGGGCATCGAGGTTGCTAATAGCCCCAAAATTATTTCCTGCTTATGCATCGTGTTGCATACCACTGCATGCCTCTTTGGTGCCTTTTTAAGTGTTGTTCGTATGTTTGTCGGTCCGTTTGTAAGTAGTATCTCCTCTCATGGAATTCACCCTTTCCTTGTGTCATCACTCACCTCCTCTATCTCCTTCTCCCCTCAACTCGCCTTATCTTCGGTCGCTACCTGTCTGCCTCTTTGAAAAAACGAAACCTAACATGATATGTGGCTATGATTGTGGCAAATAAAAGCAGAAGGCTGGCGACCGAAGGAGGTGTTTCAGGCAGGAGCTGCAGCCAATGTGTCTGGGGCGTCAGAGCCCATGTACTACGTACCGCGTAAGTGACCACTCATTCTTCTACCGCCAGCCGGAGAAAGTGGTTTTAGCCTCCCTGTTTAAGCTTTGTACTTCAGAATTAAATTACGGCTAAAGCTAAGTGCTCCGCTTTTTGATGAAAGTTTTTGCAAGTTCCTTGATGTATTCAATTACTGGCTGTACCCTCGGGAGACACCCATTAATTAGCCATTGTTTACAATGGTATCGCAATATTAGACATAAAGTACTTATATACTGCTGGATATTACAATTAAAAAGCAATTTTTTTTGGTATAAAAGAAGTTTTTGCCTGTTTGCAAGGCTTCACTCCGACTGGAAATTCCCCAGTTTTATTGGGCAATCAAATCCCGAATATTTTATTCATATTACCGTGTCTGTGAATACAAACTCTTAAAAAACAGTGCAAAATGCAACATTTTGGGGCAAAATAATGAGTACTTTAGGTGATGACTTTGCGATCGTCCCATTTTCGTTTGATACTACAGCCGAAGGAAGTAAGCCATTTTACTGTTCTAAGGTTTGACGAGTGAAATTTCTTTTTAGCTGTGAATATTTTCTTATAAATGCTAATTTTTATAAGCTACTATTAACCATTTTTCGCTTATTTTATTGAGAAGGAGGGTTTTTATCATGACACCTTTAATAGGGATCAAGATGGTCACCTAGCATTGGTGCAGATAACATTTTAATCATTTCTTTTAAAAAACTAAAAAAATTGTTTTATCTCACTCAATTTATTACTTTTACTTTGTTTATGCAGAGTCAAATATTTTTTAGCTACTATTTAGGAAATTTTGCAATTGAGCGTACATCCCTCCTCCCATTTATTTACTTGGCAACAACATGTCTTAAGGAAATTCATGAAGCATATGTATTTAAAAAAGATACTCCGTGTTCTTTAAATGCACTTCATTGTTAACTAGTTTCCTTATTTTTTTATGTTGCAATATTAAAACTTCTGTTTTGGAATGTCAAGTGACTTAAGTAGTATATTCAGTGGCATCAAATGCAAGGCTGTATGTAGATTAGAATAAACTTACAGGTTTTCATTTACTAGTGGAAGAACTATTTTATCAGGGGCATTGAAATGCTCGCTCTTAGAGGTGCTACCTTAGTAAATATTCAGATTTTAGTACTAATATCTCCAAACTGTATCTGCAACCTAAAGAAGTGGCCATGACGAAATATTGTCACTTTTCGACCATTTGTTACGTCTTTCCTGGCAAATGTTCCTCTTATGAACTTTTTCTCTAAAAATTAATTGTTTTGTGCAGATTTGTACGAATTAGCATAGCCTTTTTATCCGTCCACAAAGAATTTCCGGCATATTTCCATCAAGCACACTGCTAAGGATGTACTCGTAAAGACTTCGCAAGTGACAAATTTGCTCATTTATTATTTTGCGAAATAAAACATGAAGCTATACAATTTGCATCTTTTATAAAGGAGACATTTTAAAGATATTTTATTCAATACAAATGCGTAAGATGACGTCTACCTGCCAGGTTTAACGCATCTATACCAAAGCCTGGAGTGTAGGCTTCGAAGTTTCAGTACCGCGGAGCCTCCTCAATGGTGTCGCCTTTGAATGAAGCATTATCAGTTTAGTGCAATTTCCGAGGCAATTCGTTATAATACCTTCTTTTATCCCATAAAGATATGCGAAACTCTATTGTTTACTTGCATTATTAAGCATAGATAAGCGCCAGTCTTTAATTAGCTCTCCTAGTACTCTCCTATCGCTTCCGACAATCGTACAATATCATTTCAACGAACCGGAAGTGAGTTGGCATTATCTGCTCCAATTTGGTACACAGGATTGGAAGAAGATTCTGTAGGCGGTAGGAGGTGAATGTACCATCCAGAAATGGTGATGGATGCAGTAGACGTCATGAATTACAGTTACGTGTCTCTCCTGATTTGGGTAACTGAGAGTGGTGCGTTAAAAACACCTTTTAGTGATGCTTAATGTCAGCAACCCCGGAAAAAAAACTACTTGTTGGACACATGCAGGAGCTGGCGAGGAAAACTATTGAAAGCTACTGTGCAGAAGGCGTTCACATGCATTAACAACGGGTAGCAATGGGCCTGAGGGACCACAAATTTTTGCTTCTTTTCCTTCTGATGCATGATAAACCACGTCGTTTTGATATTCCCTGCTGGCTAGCTTGTGATGGGGAGGGGCTCATGAGTACCGCCTTTCTCTCAACGATCAAGCATATCACCGCTTACCTCGAAAACCATCCACATTTCTAAGGCACACACCACTTCAGCCCTGGAAGATTATTTTTGCCCTACCCGTGTGGTGACTTGTAGATGTTATGTGTCACGGGGATTTGTTTACCCACTTAGAGGCAAACACTAACTGCGGCTAAGACCTGCCTCCTCGATGTGATACAACTTGCAGGTGTTTAGGAATCCTTTATTAGAAATAGCAAGAAGCTGTGAATTCGTGAAGTGGGACAAAGGACAACGCAAGAACTTCTCCCTCCTAAATAAATATACTGCCGTACCTAAACCTCCTTATCCTGCTTCATATCTCCAAGCAAGCTTCACCACTTCATGGCTTTAGACAGTCACCTATCCGCATGGAAAGAAGAAGAAACGCTGGACAGTAGGAAATATGAAATTGGCTGGGACTTACTTTTCTACCCTTCGGTTAATACAATGAGAAAACTCCTTTAAATTTGCGCTTTGAAACACCTAGAGGGGTAGACAAAATCGACCTTTCTTATAAGGCATGACGTTGGAGGGGAGAGAGAGATAGAAATCGACTGCAGTAAAGTTTATTAGCAAATAAAAGGAAATAGTCCCTTATGATTCACCACGGGATCTCCATTAAACTCGTTGTTATCAGGTCTAGCCTAAAATGCTGCTGCTTTAGGAACAAAACTTGTATGGTATAACCAACTATTGGGCTGAGTTAAAAGTTATATCTCTAATGGATAATCATTCCTATTTGTGTGTTAAAATATCCTTAAAGGTTGCGACGGTACTTCCTCTAAGTACCTTATTTCGTACCATTTCCTCTCTGTTGTCAATAAATGTTGTCTTGGGGTGGGGGGAAATACATGAAACGCTTTCTAGAGAACCCTTATCCAACCACTAGAAAGCCCTTGAAGAATTTTTATTGTCGCTTTCTCTTCCACAGAGAAACCCCGGATCGTTCAACCCCTGAAGTCGGAGAAGGTAATCTCTGGACAGCCCGTTCTTTTCGTCTGTATGGTCGAGGGGAATCCGTCTCCCCAGGTCCAATGGACGGTTAGTTGATTCGTTCCCACTATTTTCGTGTTTGTAATTACTTAAAACCAGAAAATACTCCCCTTTCGGCCCCAGATAGGGTGGGTATTATCCACAACAATGATTATCATAAAAAAGCGATTTTTAGTTTTGCCTATTTTTGATCCTTCACAATCGTCTCTGAATGTAGTACCGAATGCGAGCTTGGAGTGATAGTCGAACTTCAATAAGCGTTCGTGGGGCCTTCAATTACGAGTTTTGTAGATACGACCATCCACAACTGGCCCATTCCCTCTGTGACGCTTAAGTTTAGCATCAGACCACTAAAATGACGGTTTTAGTCACCTCGGCTAAAAGCGAGACGCTCTGATTTACCACCCCTCGCAAAGACTTCACAGGGGTGCGTGAGAACAGAGGAGCCCTGAAATTGGGGTCATGGAGCATACGTCACGACGCCGAGATGAGGGCAGACGATTTGATGGTCGAGGAGCTTGTCTAGTTGGACATATAGACACCACACATAGAACTAAGTAAACTATTCCACTTCTGATGCTACTAAGGGATAATTGCTCTTCAGTAATTGAAGGAAGAACAATGAGTAGAATGTCTTTCCGAGGCAGCTAAAGTGTAGAACTCCTTTTGATGCGGTTTCTCTGTAAAATCACGAATACACAGGACTTATAAAACTAATTTTAAAGTTCAAACCATTGTTGAATTTCGCGGAGTGGATTGCCTTTTGGACCGCAGTGGTATTCCTCGGCAATCGTTTGTACTGCCAGCCATAAAAGACGCTTTGTCCATTGAATTCTGTATCATTTTCTCTGAAACCCATTGATAGAGGGACCAAGAACACCTTGATTTATTTACCAAGTAGGCATTATATCACCATAACTAACCGAATTTTATGGCCCCCTAACAATAAACATAAAGGTAGAAAGTACCATTTTCTTTACCAATCGTTGTAGCATAAAAAACTCCATAAAGTAGTCTTTTCTAGAAATTTCTTTTTGTTTTGGCCTCAAATACTTTCAAAATGTTTATTTTAGGAGGATTTTTACCCAAATCTATCTGTAGAAAGCTAGTCCATAACGTTTTGAGTCATCCACGTCATTGCAACTCGGTATGAAATAGTCATGAAAGGTCGTCGGGCATGAATGAGACGCCGTGGTACCTACGTCACAGTGATGGGAGAGCAGGGAGCAAAGAGTTCGAGATATATTAACATTTTGTCACTATGTTTGATTTTTACAGTCTCTCTCCCAAAAGCCTTGAGTTGGTGAATACGTCTAATGGCGGATGACGGGGACAACTGCTTGTCCTTAGTTTACGATGTGAAGGGCTGCATTTCTGGATACTTGGGAAACGATTTATTGAGGGATGTTACGAACACACCGAAACCGTGTTTTGCTGGATTACTGGACATTATGTGAAACTCGAGGCAGAAATGATTGCAAAATGTCAATGTGCTTTGTGTTTGTGAGTATCTCCGGGAGATAACCTCCCTTGGTAATGCTTGAATGTGGCATCTCGCCAAAAAAATTGGATCCCTTGCTCACGTGGATGACTACCGTTGACAAATTTCATCTACTTGGCCTCATTAGTCATTCTTTAAGACACAATAAGGCATATTAGTGTAGAAAGATTGCCAGCTAAAGGAAGCTTGGGGTGGTTGCAGGCAGCCAAAATATTGACTGATTCGGCGAGATTTTATGTCGAGGAGCTTCTCGACTGTGGCGGGTGGGCGAACTCTGTGCTTGGTTGGATTTGAGCAGCAGAAGGCTCATTTTACTAGAAATCAGAGGTCCTAGCCTAATTTGTCTGTCCACTTTTTAGTAGGGGGAAAAGAACTGATAATGAGCTAAGATAAGACACAGCATCCTTCCAAATCGGTGCTCGGGGTTATCTCAGCCTCTACGGTGGTCCAGGATAGGCGATGTGGTTCCTGAGATTGGGGTGGAACCAGAGGTTAAATCTGCTGTAACGTTTAAATAGTCAGGTACTAGATTAATTTATAGAAAAGACGCTCTACAACTCCCGAATTGCTAAAAGTAACAAAATTTTAAGGGACAAGGGTGTTGAACAATTGCAATAGATGCTGGTTCCAGCTTGCACTACTCGCATCTTTTCTACTTCACATCACAAGAGCTACATAGTTCCGGAAATACCTACAGAGTGAAAGTAAAAGTTCTTTTTCGCGTTTGTACATATTCTACCGTTTTATTTACAAAAGACGCCCCTGTTTTACTTTTTGTATGTGGAATTCTGCATAGCTGTTTCTCGTCATGATTTATTGCTACTTGCCTGTGTTCCAAAGCCAAACAACCGACCTGCCTCTCTGCCTACCTGCTAGTTTTCCCGATTCAGAAGGTAGACAATTCTTTCCTTTCCATTCGTATTCACATAATTGACATAGCGTAGTAAGTCAAGCTCAGCTTATGACCACACCTATTGCTGCATTCGTCTATTAAATGATTAAAAAGTTGTTGACTAGTGCAGCAGAGAGATAGACAGCGATGAAAGAAGGAAGGAGGGATAATTTTGCGTAAAAAACTTGACACTATGATAATACCATAAATAGTTGTGCTCTAGCAGTGGAGGAATTTTTTTAGAGGAAATAAAATGTATTAAATATTTTTTTAAAATTTGAACGAAGTAGGGATTGGGTGTCCATTTCGGTGGTAACATTAACTGGCCAATGAAAATCATATAGTTGGGAATTCGCCACTCTCATATCATAGTCTCTCAAAGATTTACACAGTGGGTTTTCTGAGGCACCGTACTTCTATGCCATCTTCAATAGTCTCTCCTAGCTACTCTTTTCTTCTTGTAAGCACATTCAAAATTGCGGGGCCTCCTTATTAAGAACAGATCATTTTGGTGGAATAATGTGGAAAGTGTCGAATTTGCACAGATTCTGTTATCCTTCTCCGTAATGCATATATGCACGGGAGTTGGCAACGTCGTTTCTTCGAGTCTTCACTTCACTTTTTTCTCAGAAAAGTATAGTGAGGAACGCCTAGTTGGGACTCATTTTCTACCCTTCTATTGTCCGTTTCCAGGGACTTTCTGAGCAAGTAGGAAGTGATCTCGTTTGAAAATATTTCACATCATGACCTTCGCATTGCTCCTAAATTATCCATCACCGCAATGCTAAAATTAGTTCCACTGACGACATACAAATTAGGATTCTGTGATTAGCCTAATCCCAGGAGTAGCGACGGGGTGGGCAACTTGAAATATGATCGAAGGGAGAGATTGTAATCCCGTTTACAAAAATCTGCATTAAATTTCCTTTCACCAAAACAAGTCTAAGAGATATCAGCCTTACTGAATTCTTCCCTTTCTGCTAATTCACGAAATCGCCTTTTTTAAGCAAAAGTTGCGTGTCAGTTACTACAGCAGAGCGACTTGATCAACTTACGGGTACCTCAAAGATTTAAGTTACCTTAAAGTAAGATCAGGGCTGTCGCATGTATTTAAAATAACTTTTTCTTAGGCAGTCTTCCAACCTGGGAAAATGTTACTGCTAGTCAAGATTTTAAAAGAGGCCTCCATCATTCACTTGTCATCCTTTATCTGTACATCAGTTTATGGGCCATTTTTAGCCTTCTGGACACAAAAAATGTTTGAGTCGAAAAATTATTCAAAAGCAGACTTTAAAGGCGATACAAGGACTCAAAATCACCATCATTTGAGTTTCACAAATTAAATAAGGCTAGAAAAGGAAAAGTGTGCACAAAATCCATAAAATATTTATTTACTGCAGGATTAGTAAGTGCATGGAAGGAAAAGAGCTGCAAAATTCGATCAGATAAGCGGATGTGGCGGAGGGTGGAGGGGGGGGGTGGAAGCGTGGGACGGGAAAAAGTCATTTTAAAACTGTGTAATTTGCCTGCTTTCTCCTTACAACTACAGCAAAAGTTAGACACTGAACAAATGAAATTTTGCCATTCGTTCGGGGACAGGAGAATTGGCCTTCCAGACAAATGCAAAGCTGATTAAAACGTGATAAATCGAGGAAAGTGAATCAAACAGAGAGTGCGTGTTTCCACATTTACCTAATGAAGTTTTTTGCTGGGTAAACAGGAAAATTCCTACTTTAGAAGGTGCAATTTTTTTCGGTTTACTATTTGTACACAATAAAATCAACCAGGTTAAGGCATGGAACGCGAATCGCCTCATGATTTATGTGTAAAAAGTAGACGTTTTATAAACGCCTAGAAAGCCTTGAAGATTGACGACTTTGAGATCGTAAGCAGGTCTTCCTGCAACCGTTATTGAAAGTTCTGTTATTTTCCCACGTCTTCAAGTACATGAGAGACCTATAACTGGAATAATACCTGAATTCCAATTTATTCAAAGCAGAGGATGGAAATATGGTCCTCTTCTTCAAAATTATTGATTTTTCTTTCAGATCTCTGGTATATCCGTTTTCTCATCACCCCAGTTTGGAGAGGTGATTGCGATGCCTCGAGGTTCGGTGCTTCGCATTGCCAACGCTCTACCAACACTTAACGGCTCTGCTGTCGTCTGTATCGCTGAAAATGCCCTCGGACACGCTGAGGCCACGGCTCGGCTCTTTGTCTACCAGAATGAAGAGGGTAAGATCTTACTCACTAAAGAACTTGGGGTGGACTCTCAGTCCGTCACCGCGGTTATTAGTTAAAATAGCCCACGATGCTTTGACATTATTTGACAAGAAAGTGAAAACAACTCTTTCATCAATACACAGAGGAGTTTATGAACTTGAAGCATAGGTGATATGAGCTTCATGACATCGTTGTAAAGGTGGATCGCTCGAGATTGAAATACCCCGCTTAGATACATACAAAATTAAGACAAAGCGCAGTTAATGCCATCGCTGCCTCTTGGAATACTATCGGGTTAGGTTTCAGAATCAAGGAACTTGATTTCTTTGACTACTTGGTCTGGCGTAGGAGAGCGGCAGAAGAGGTTATTCACTGGGACCTACAAAATACAAGAAAGCTTAAATAATGCGATAACAATGTTTTTTAACTTTGAATTTCTTCTTTAGTTTCATTTATGCACTCAAGTAGCCTTACTCTGACAGAAAAAGAAGGTAACTAATGTGCATTAGCTCATCCCCCTTTGCCTTTATCCATTTTAAGCCTGTCTTTCCAGTATTAAGCATGCGTGTGTGCTTGTGCATATGCGTGAGGGAGAGTGAATACTATCAGACGAAGAGACGGGAAGACGGAGGCAGAGGCAGGTAGGCAGGCGGACAAAAGGAGTGATGCATAGGCAGTAAGGCAAAGAGTGGGGAAACAGTGTGAAAGGGGGGCGGTAAAGGTAGAGGTGGGAGGAGAGGCGGAGTAACAGTGAGAAAGATGGCACTGTGTAGTTTAGTACGTCACGGCATGGCTGCTGACACGGCACAACGTGAAGAGAGGAGGACTGCAGTGAAGTAATGATATGCGAGGTGATTTAACGTCCCCCTGCTGGTTTAACGGTTAGGTTTGCTGGCTTCCAACCAGGTTTGTCGGTCCAGCTTTAACCGCTGGCCAGGAAGGTTTCTTCAACTTATCGCACACCATTGCCATCAACACTGGCTACTCGCCTGCTTGTCTACATGGTTGTCCGATTGGCTAGCTGGGTGTCTGATAGGACGGAGGTTAAAAGGCACCTGTCCTGTGCATGACCTCTAGGTGTCATTACTTCGAGGCTAAAAGTCGCCTGTCGAAAGTGTAATTTTTTCCTTACCTATCTGGCATAACATTTGTATAACATCCGGGAGCCAGCCGGTTATACTGTCACCAGTCAGATATTTCATCCACTGTTTCAAGCCACCAGTGGTGCAGTTTTGGTAGAAAAACCGTATTAGGTCAATACATACTTCTGGCATCCCTAAATTGCCGATTCCACAGGTATTGTAAGTATAAATTCACCACTAAGGTAATTTGAGTGGATCAGTTTTCGTCTTCCAGATCAAGCCATAAGATTATCTTTGAACGAGTGTGTTCCATAGCGAATATCTAACCGAGTGCCATATAAAATGATGAAACAGAGGAAGATAATGTGATAAAAATCTCTCTTCCGTTCAGCGAGACGAGCTGAATGTGGTACTGTTTAAAACCTTCCACTTTTTAATTCTCCGCCTCTCACCTACACTGGAGCTTGGATTTAGAACGGCGGGGCCGGGGGGGGGGGGAAGAGAACGGTGAGAGCTTAATGAGAACCATATGAACCCTTAATCGTCACAAGCC
>NW_020170465.1:102596-106289 GCF_000524195.1 Echinococcus granulosus | reverse complement strand
TTGCAGATGGAAACAATGGAGCAGCTGTTTGGGAGAAAGGATATCCATTTGTGTGGCCGTGGCAAATGCGGGAGATTTAGCGAAGACTCATTCCAAAATTTTATCCTAGACGGAATTCCACTTCGAAACAGTGTCAAAGATCGGACAGTGTGTTATACACCGGACATCAATTACATTCTGGGAGACTTTTTTCCCAGAAACAGCATGAGAAATATGAGCATCTTAGTCTCGGATCATGGTATAAATTATCTTGTACCGAATTCCTTTTTGGACAATTTTGATTCATCGCCCAAGAGTCGAAGCCATTCCACCAACCCTTCTGGATCCGAGATCCATCAGACTTAATTGTTTACAGCAGATATCTTTATTCCGTAGCATTTAGAATTCATCTGGCTTGAGGAAGTAAGGTTTTTTTTACATGGCTGGGGTTTGCCTTCCTCCGCCACCAAAAACAACGTCCTAAGTCATCTTAGAAGTCGTTATCACATCCCCACTTGGGGCTATCAATGCCTGCTACTCTAGGAGTTGCTACAAATTCGGATTGAACCTATAAGCCTTAGCAGGAGTCACCGGGTCACTAACTGCCCTATGCACAATCAAAATCGAAGAGCTTGAAGTGTCGAAGCATTGAACAGCAGGAAATGTCAAATGTTTACTCTCTTTTAAGTCCCCCTTTATTTTTCTTAAAAAACCTGACTATTAAATATCTGTCTATCATATGAATATCACCAACTAAAATCTTGCCCTGTTAAAGCTGGCATTTTTTGCCTTCAACTCGTTTTTACTACGCTTCTGTCATCATTAAGTGGTGGTATGGGGCGGTGGGGACTACAAATACACCAAGCTTTTATATTGTAATACAGGGCAACCAAGAGTAAGTAAATGAACCTAATTCACTCGTCAAAAATATTCGTGATTTTTGCAAGCCAAGAAATTGATCCTTAGCGTGATTTTGTGAAGAGTATGGAATATAAAAGGGTTTAGTGTAATATTTCCAAATATGGTAGCAGGTTCATCCCCAGCGTCACATATATATGTGACACGATTGAAGAGAGTGCATTTAATTTGAAGGGATGCTCGAGGCAAAAAAATTTGCGCCAATGCCAGACCCCCAAACGTTAATGTTTCTGAAGCCTTCATTTATCTTTTACTATTCAGATGATCTTGAAAGATGCAATGAATTTGAATCCATGATAAAATATTATGGAATTCCCTATTGTTTTGAGTCAAAGATAACAAGCTCAAATACGTTGGATTTTGTTGCCATTTTCAGTTCATTCGAAGTGCTTTGTCAAAGTTCAGGTCCTAAGTTAATCTAATCAGTCGTGACCTAACTCTGACAATTTGCATGGATCTCGGAGGAACATCACCCCTTATAACCCACGTGCCTCATTTATACACTGTGATATTACCCTCCATTTTTTGCTCAATCCAACCTTGTGCCCGGAGACAACAAAGGTACATTCACATCTGAATTAGGAACGTCCTGCTTTAAGTCCAATAAATGTTTGATACACCGGTTTTTTCAATTATAAACTACTTCAGGGCACGCGTCACGTATTTGTGTCGACGGACTCAGGTAGAGAATATTGCCGTAAAATCACGTTATAAACTATGTTCAAACTTTTCAGACATAGGTTCTGACAGGAAAAAAGGTTCTTCTTGGCTTAGTCTTGCCTTATGCCACAAGAATTGCCATTCACTACCTTTTTTCCATGAATTTTGACAGCTTAACTGCAACTTTAATAGGTCATAATTTTAGTGTCCTGATTGACGGAGACGGCCATCCGGTGTAGTCGTGATCACTACCTGTTTTACCTGTTACATAGTAAAAGAGTTTGGGAGTATAAAATCGTCCGTTCCAAAGTGGAGAGCAGTGCTGGCACAGTCCCACACTTCCATCTTAGGCATAAAGAGGCTTGAGAGGTTGGCTGAAATATTTCGGGAAAGGTGATTTTGCAGCGTCTGCGGCACGACAAACTATCTTAATACCGAGGGCTTACCGATTTCTCAAAATTGCACGAAAATTTCAACTATTAGGACGATGATGCGATGGGCTGTGTGGTGACTACCTAGGATCCAGCATTCCACGCGCTGGATATTCGCTCAGGCCGCTGGCGTAGACTACCATAGTCACTATCATAACTGACAGGCATGCAGACGATTCAGATGGTTTAATTCAGCATTTGAAGTCGACTGTAAAAACAAAAGGGTGTCCACGAGTTCTAGTTTTACCCCTTTTTCCACAGAAAATTTCTTCTCTGTTGCGTGTACTCTTACCTACCATTGCGACTAAGAGGCTCAAGTCATATAAACCGACTGTTAGGAGTAGGACAGGCTTACCATTACTGTCGCGTGCAGTACAGCCATAGTAACATCCCTTTAATGTCCTCGTTTTAAGTAAAAGTTTCCCTTGCCCTCGTTATTGGCATCTGGGAGGGCCGGAAAACTAATGCCACTGGTGGTGTTTGTCGACTTCCCTACCGCCAGCACAGAGGCCAAAACATCGGAGGCTGGAAAGATTCAAACAGTTACTAAAGCTTGTAGACTTGATTTTAACTTTCCTTTCCTATATGAGAAAAAGAGCGGAGGAAATAAAAACTGCCCGGTTTACTGAATCTGATACAGAGGGGCTGAAGGATCAGATACCTGGGTCGGGTAAACCGCTGATACTCCGTCCTATAATAGCTTCGGCAAGATGTTCTCCAATTATCGTGGGACGAAGTCGTTGCATAAAACTTTAAGGAGAACAGTGAAGTTAGCCAGCTTTAGCCCTATGTCATCTGAATTCTCACTAGGAAAGTAGAAATTCGTAGTGGTATGGAAACGATTTTATTATCACCGGTGGGCTATAAATAGGGTTAAGAATGTCGTAATATCGATATAGCGACCAAATCATGGGAAATAATGAATCCTGTCTCTTCTTTTGCGTGATATCCCAGACATATGAGCCTTCCGGTCAGCCACAAGATGACTAATGATGATATCGTAGGTGTGCCTTTCAGAAAGAATGCCGCCTATTAATGGTGGCATGCACCACAAATTTGTTTGATTCTTTACTGCCGAGTCTCGTGCAGTGCAAAATACACCGAGAAGAGTCCATTGGGTGTATAATGTAAAAGATTGGATAATATTCTACAGCTGGCGCATTTCATATGTACCTCTCCTGCAGCAAGACGAAAATGGAAGAAATTTTAAGTCTTTGACTCTCGAAATAAGCAGGCGTATTTAGTGCAAAACCAGAAGCACCCTTTTTAAGGGATACAAAACCCAAGGTTGACAGGTTAGCCCAAAGTCGACTTAATTTTGACGGCTTCTCCCACTTAAGTCTTCGCGTGATCAATCATCTTCATAGAGGATACCTATCGCCTGTAACGTTGGAATGTGGATTCTGGCCAACAAGGCCGGGATGCCGTCCATTTTCTACAGATTTTCGTCGCGTTTTACCAAATCTGAGCTCCCTACTGCAGTCATAGGGCTAAATCAAGGATCCCTGAACTTGGTTGTATCGTTCAGCGACACAAAAGGGATCTAGGAATCGTCCACCTCTTTGTAGCAGTTGATAAAGTTACTTTTTGGTATTTTTAATCTTTTTTGGTGGGTTAGAAAAGATTGATTTGTTAATTACTCAACTTGGCAGTCATCAGTCAGAACCGTCTTTTGTCTTCGTCTGCTTGATTAATTTGTTTTGTG
>NW_020170465.1:44459-102496 GCF_000524195.1 Echinococcus granulosus | reverse complement strand
ACGACCAAAAACACTGAAATGGAGGGAATGTTTAGGATGTGACCTTTAATTTTTAGACATCTTTTGCTGTAATTTGGCCATCATTGGTCTGGTTAAAACGATTGGAAGTGACTACTAATACATACTACCTAAAAGAATGTTAAGAAGTACTATACAACTTTTGAATGAGAATGTATATTTCACTGCAGAAGTGGAGGTTTTGAAATCCATAAAACAGTAGATTTTAGACTAGGGTCTAAAAATCTTCTAGAAAACACTAACCGTCTCGACCAAGGGTGTCTAGAGTGGACTGGTCCATGATACACCCACTGGGTATTAGTCAAAAGTCGGGCTTGTCACTTCTCAGCATGTGTGGCGCAACCACTGTGCTCCAATGCAATCGGAAGTTTTGGTTTGTCTTGAATAAATGCAGCGAATTTTCTTCCTGGCAACACCCACCTATAAAAAGAAAATTTTGACAAAATTTTTAGGCCAGCCACATTGAAGACAATAGAAACTAGTCCCAAAAGGCTTCAGATTTCCGAAGAAAAGAATTTGCTAAAAGCACTTTTCTTCCGCAAGTCAAATTGCCCTTTTTGTTACTTCAGTAGCTCCATCGGGATTTCCTCGCTTCCTGAATGTCTTCTCGGTCATTGTGGCGAAGAAGAACGACAAAGTGGAACTGGAGTGTCGAACCCAGGGCGAGCCTTCACCTTTGGTCCGGTGGTTCAAGGACAGCACCCCAATTGATCTCACCAACACTCGATTTTTAGTTACGCGTAGGTCGTCTACTTTTGTTAGCCAAATGGCTAGATGAAGTTAAAATTCTTCCACCTCTGATCAGTCGCAGAGATAATGGCTTAGTTCCCACTCTCACCTCATTGGAAGGTAGCACATAGTGGAACTCGTTGCCGCCTTTTTTCTCCTCTTAATTCACTTATCAGTGAAAATTTTTACCATCTAATGAAGAGTGATTTACAAATTTTAAAGTTTTGGGTCGACTAGTGAAAGCGAGAAGAAGGATTTCTAGGTGAGCATAGATTTTAAAATATCAAGAATGAGGGTCTGCTGGAAATGTTGCAATGAAAAGTAATGACACAACAAAGTCAATTTTTAACATTAGGTAAGCACTTGTTTAATTTGTTTTATTTATTAAACAATCTGTCATTATGCAAAAGTTTGTAGGAATGTCAAAGTGGAAATTTGCTACTTAAACGGGCCGCCAAAGCAAAAGGGCATATTCTGATTGGTCCCCTATTGGGCAACATCAAAATGAAATAGGGACTACAAACTAGAAAAAAACATGACTAAAAATTACAACTTTCTGAAGCTTTTCTGCTATTAAATATACAGAATAAAAGACAAAGAAGGCGCGGGGAGTACTGGGTGCCTATTAACAATTTTCCGCACTTACGGAGGAGACAATGGTAGGGGTAACTTGAAATCAGGAGAATTACTAGCATATTTAGGCAAAAAGTTGGCACGAAAAATCCCTTTTTGACTGTTTTTTTTTTCATTTTCTGGAGTTGGGTGCAATGGGAAATATTGCCAATTTGCAGGTATTCATGGGTATTATTGCATTTGATCTATCCCTATAAAGTACGTGAGAGAATGACCCCTGCTTGGAGAAAATGCTATTTTCTGAGAGAACCACAATGCAGTAGAAGATTCTCAAAGAGGCGAGTTAATGGCTCTGGGAGGCATTCCGTTTTCGTTCCACTTCTCTCAATCTAAACATTGCAGTCATGAGTGATTCAAGTAAATGAGGGCTGGCAACTCATCGTTTCAGCATTGATTGATTTGACTAGAGGACAGGAAAAAGAGAACATGGAGGAATGTAAAGTAGAAGCAAATAAGGTGGAAGTAAGTTAATTAGGTAGATTTGAGCAAGCTATGGACCATCTATGTAACTAATGTGGTCAGTATTATGACAGGGAATAAGGATGTTGCAATCCTAGGTCCCAAAATTCACACTGCGAGATAAATTAACGCACATTTTTAGGAGGCTAGTGACAACAGAGCTGCCCATATATGCCTTTTTTGACACCTGACAGAGATGACCACTTTTCATTGGTGCAGGTTAAAGCGTCCTATCCGTTATAGCATGCACACAACCCTGATAGAAGCCTCTTTACAAACGTGAGAAGGAGCTGTAAGGTTCACCACATCGTCACGGAGGCTGGAAATATCCAGTTGATGAGAGATATCACCACACCTAACACCAAAGTTGCCTCCACCTAGTTTTTGAACTAATGGATTTTTAACATAATATTTTTTTGCACCGTTTTGCTCCAAGATGGCCGGAAAATAATTAAATCAAAGTTTTAAACTAGTCGTCTAGTCGGCTGTAGAGCAAAGCAGCAAAACCCACACATCGGTCTTCTCACATAAGTACAGACAGGCTTTTCTCATTTTGTTACGCAACCACAAAACAGGAGGCACCTTTTCCCCACCTTTTGTGTTCCACTTAGCTAGTCGTCTGTTCTCTCAAATTCCGCTTCTTCATCAGTCGGCTAAAGACTTCTCGTTTTACCCGTTATCACGGGGCAGTATAACTCTAGGTTGCACAATCGTGCCTCCATGAGCTTGGTAATTATCCCGTCTATGACAAAAGTGAGGAAAAGGGAGGAGAGGAGTGGCGCGGAAAAGAGAGGAGAACCGAGCACTTAGACACAGTTTATGGTGGTATATTAAGAGCTGCTGCTTCGGTTATCTCCCTTAGCCTGCTTATTTATTGCACCTCTTGGGGAGGTACGTACATTGCAGCACGCATACAATAAATCGAGGGGAGGTTTTTTTGTTGAATGAGTAAAGCTGCCGCTCTTCTTACTTCTAGCTTCCACTCCATGTTTACCTTCTCGATTGGCTTCGAGGAGGAGGCATTCGACACGATTGATCACCTCTAGTAGGGACTAAATGACTCCTCCAGCTAACTAAAGAGGGAGAAAGGGAGTGAAGGGCGGGTAGATAGGTGATCTTCCTAGGCACGATATTATTTATGAATAGGGAAAAATATAATCCAAAACAGAGTATCATGAACCTACATTTCAAATTTTAGTTTTGGTAGACCGCTGATAAGTTTGACACTGGTTGACATCAGTGATCAGAGATTTTGCCGTCGTACAAAATTACTGGCATCGGCTCGGAGGCCAGACCACCCATCAAAAGTACAAAAGCCAAGCCTTAAATGACAGCGCCATTAAAACTCAGACTTAAGCAAGCAAAACATGCATTACAATCTGATTTCCTCGTCTATTTTTCAGTTTATGTTGACTCCCGTTTAGATTTAGATGGGAGAATCAGCGGGATAGCCTAACGTGGGTCAAGTTTCAATGCTTTCAAGTGGGACCCAACTCAATGGCGCAGTTAAACTAATCAAAAGTACTACCAGTCTCCTTTGTTAAAGTGCTATCCAATTTCTTTTTTCTGCTCAACAAAAAGGTTGACAAATTTGCCCGAATTTGCTTTAATTTGATTGAAGTGCTTCTGAATTCCATAGGCTTGAAATTTAGTCTATCCACTTGAAGGGAAGCGTCTCACCTTTTTTCACCCATTTTTAGTGGGATAGATTACTGGTCATTTTAGATAAGGTGATTGTTTACATTAACAAGGTTTAATGTTTACCATTATTCCCTAAACAAACAACTTTTTGCTTTCATGTCGCATAAGCTCCAAGGAGGAGTTGGATGATAGGGGAAGGTCGTGTTGTATATTTTCGCCCTTCCAACAGGGGGTCTAGTCGTTGCAGATATTAGACAATCTGTTCCCAATGGGTTAGTTTTATATTTTATTTGTACTGAATAATTTAGGGGGTTTTTTCATCTGTCTTCTTGGTTTATCACCAATTCAGGGTTTCAAGATGCATATTACCGGTCGCTGCAATTCCCGAATTAGATTACCTTTCTTCCGGTACCCTCGACAGTGATGCGTGTCACCAGTTTATTTTACTAACTACGGTAGATACTGCTGAAAATTATTATGAGGGTAATAGAGGATTGCTGTGTATATTACCGGCTCGTAATTCTTCGTTATGAGGGTTAGATGGTACTTCAGAAGGCGCTGCATTGTTTTCCGTGGAATTCATATTATAAACGACTTAAAAACTTTGAACAGCGAGTTCTGTTGCCGTTCTCTCCAAATGTTGCCCACCAGCCTTGACAAGAAGCTTGTGGGACTTTGGAACAGACTACAACTTGGTTCGTAGAACAAGAAGGGTTCAATCACTTCCATCTAGTTTAATCTACACAGTAAAGAGCACCGTACTAATAGAGTGACACCTCTCTATGCTTTATGAGACGTTTTTACAAACAATTGATTGCATTTTACAGCTACCTGTATGTTATAACAAGGCACTACAGAGACCTGGGCTAAAAATAGTATGAATCTTCGATCACTTGATAGGTGATATAACCTGTTCTAAGGCAATCCAAAGTTGAAAAGCGAATAATAAATATTTTAAGTGAGTTTGTTAAGACAATTTGCTATTTAGAATAATTCCTTCGCAAGTAAACAGAGAAGCGACGTTAATGTAGTGTCCGAGTTATTCACGAGGGCGCAACATGACCTCACGCTAAAGGTGACCTCTTAACCAGAGCGGAGAATAGCTGTGGAAGCATTAGTGTGGTTGTGGCACGAAAAAGAAACCTCAGAATCAACATGGAAGTGGGAGAATCGGTGACTGAAGGTGACCACTTGGTTGGGCACACAATTAAGGGAAGTGACATTTCACCATTCTATAATGAATATGTAAGCCAGCAAGCTATACAAGTGACCTTAGATTTAGGTTATACTTTTTAACTACTTAAAAATTCCGATAAAATAGAATTGCTTAGAATGAGTAGTCTATGATGCACCTCATCATAATAAATTTGAAATTATCAGGTTTTAACGCAAACCTATAGCATATAACATGAGTAGACAATATACGAAATAATTTGTAAGAAATCTGTTTTAAAACTTATCTGCCATCAAAATTTAAGTTCATTGCTCTTGTCTTTCTGATTGAGGGTTAGTTGGATGCAGTTATCACATACATTGTGGTTTAACGAAGACACCCCACCATCAGGCATCATGGAGATAGCGAAAACACTTGCAGTCACAAACGACCAAGACATGTGCACAAAATTTCCTATTTTCTTTGTAAAGGCAAGAAACGGTGATTCTAGTGTTTCGCTTTCCCCCACCCCCTTCCCTCCTTCTTCCGTCTTTTATTGTCACCGCTGCTGCTGCTACAACTTCTGTAGCAGCAGAACCAGCAGCATCAACTTTATAACCTCTACTGAGTGGGGATAAGAGCAGTGGCATTAAGGGGTAAGCTCCCTCCCCCCCCCCCCCTATTTTTTCAATCTACTTCATGCTGCACTAACCGAGAACACAAAAGAAAACTCATTTCCCTCCTCTCACTAATGCAGCCACGACAACGGAACTGTTTGTGTGTATGTATGTACCTCTCGAAATTCCGATTGTCTGTGATCTTAAAAGGCTACAGCATTGGCAATGGCGGTTTTGATGGAAAACCATTTGTCCCCCCTGACCAACTCTTAAAGCGGCACTTCGATCTAGTGAAATTTGGGTTCGAATCCGTGTAGCAATTACATTTTCTGCTAATGCAATCGGAAAGGACCACTTTTTGGAGGGCCATGGGTACATGATGACAAAGGGTTTTCATTGAATTTTGGTTACTTAAAATTTGCCTCGTAACGGTCCACACTATTTCTCATTATAAACAGCATATTCGTGGAAAAAAAAGAGGGGAAAAGTGAAAAATACACCTTTACTAGGGGTGTCCCAATCCTTGTCTAGTTTATATGAGCCACCAACTGGACTTTTCGAAAAATCCAAAACCTATCTGAAAAAGAGAAAAAGGAGCCAATTAGCTGATTTGGGATACCTTTAGGTAAATTTTGCTCTTGTTTCTTTTGAACGCGGGCTTAAGTGAATACCTGACAATGAATGTGGACAGGTTTTATTAATTAACGCCATTTTCTCGAGACAGATCCGCTTTAGTCGTTCTAAAGTACTGCCTGACGGTACTTGAGTAAGGTCTCGCTTTAGTAATTTTTTTTATAAATGAATTCTAACATGAATTTGCACCGATGCCTGTAGCAAAAAGAATAACTTGATTAATTTGGAGAAATTTTATATAAAATATAGCTCCCGATCCTGCCTTGAAGACGGATACAATCATAATACTGGTGGAGAATATGTATTTCTGTCATGCAGTGTCGCCTCGGGGCTACTGACCTGGCACAAAGGTCATTCTGTTGATAAAAATTACAAAGATAGAGCCTTGAAGTGCCCTTGAAGTCAAAATGAAGAGATGAACAAGTAATGAAAGCATTACAACTTGGTATGATGCATGGGGTACCCTCATCGGTTCGGGTGCTTCTTTGAGAATATCCAAAATTATTTATATGGAGCACTTTTAAAAAATACTGGATAAAATTGGAATGAAATCCCTTAAAGTAGTTCTAAACATTTACAAAGTTAGAAAACGCCATAAATGACTGCCATAATTTTTTGCTAAAAGTTTAATTTACCCTTTTAAATAAATTCTCGGTAATACTTGTGAGTGAATTTTAGTAGTAAGTTCCGGAAATTCAAGTTTATCTGTTTTATCATTTACATTATTAATTGCCAATGGTTTTCATACACGTTTTACCAGCATATGTATTCAAAATGATGTAATCTTTTACGTAAACGAACCATCTTTGTTACGGAAACCCTTAAATATAGGATTCAGTTGAGGTTAATGTGATATCGTCCCCAGTTTTTATAAATTTTAAACTGTCTTCAAAGTTTATCTCTAGGATATCCATCAAATTGTCTCTTCCAATGGGCAAGAGTACCACTGACTTAGGAAAATATGAGGAAATTAATCTCAACACTCTTGAGTCCCTAAAGCGCACATTGCCTCCTTATAAACACCCTGGAATATCGCAATGTCTTCCAAGCTTTCCGCTACTGTGGTCAAAAATATTCTTTTAGCGACTGAATATAATGTGTTTCAAGGCGGGGACTTTTTCTCAGTTCCGCTTTCAACGTGACTGAAAGTTGTTTGAGCGGAGAGTGTAAAACAACAGAGGAATTACTCGAGTGTAAAATATAAATGTGCCGTGAGGTTGGTCTAATTTATTGTCAGCTTGACACGAAATGTGAGTTAACTTCCTTAATTCTTTGACTAGGACTTTAGTACAATTCGTTTGAAATGATTTTTAACACTTTTTGCCAATAAGAATTCTACATTCAGAGTGTATTCTCTGGAAGGAGCGGTCATAGCAGGGGTGTAGCTGAAATGCTGATCATTTACCGTGGTTGTATTATAGAAAAATTTGCTTTGATTATCATAAATGTTTTCCTTAAAATGTCATTTTAGGGCTCAAAAATTACTTCCAGACCGAGAGAAAGATACCTTTTATTGCTGGTTGTACTAAAAGCATTGTAGAGGTCATAAGGTTGCACCTTAATTCGAGAGAGTTGGAAATTTTCTATTTTCGTTCACCTATATGGATCACGGTAAACAGAAAAGGAATTGACCAAAAATGTAGCCAATTCTCTAAACGGAATATTGGAACATGGACAAATTAATAGTAAAGAAGCATTCCAAAGATCGCACAGTTGGTGAATTCATCGCTACCACTCAGTCTTGACTATTGTATGGAAAATCTCCAAAAATGTGCAATTTAAATAAATCCGGAAGTGTGCATGCTGATTTAATATTTGACAGTTTGCACTTTGAAAAGTACACCAAGTAAAAATCCTTTGAGTTTATTTTCAAAGAAAAAACATAAAGGATCCTTGCAACAGTCGTACTTTTGGTTGATGGATTGGTTGCAATCGCAATGGAAAAAGTGTCGACAACAGCATTTCATTATACTCCATAAGTGACAGCGTCAACTGTTTCTCTGGGATAAAGAAATGTTGCTGTTATTGCTGTTAAAAATGGACTCCCAGTTATCTCTAAAGGTATCATATTGCAGACTAGTTCAGAGTTTGTACAGGACTAGCACAAGCGGAGCTCTATTACCGATGTCATGGAGGCTGGGTCGTGGCAATATCAAGTATTCCATTTATAGCATTGTTATGCTATTAATCTAGCTGACATTGACCTGTCACATGAATAGGTGTCAAAATTTTGAGGTAGTAGACACAAAAAAATCCCCTGGTACCACGTTATAGTATATGAGTGCTTGTGCTTTCCAAGTAGTAGGGAAGACATTCACCTATGTATCCTTTACTCCTCTATTCCAGCTGCAGGCAGCCTGGAAATTGCGCGACTGATGGAAGATGACGAGGGCAAGTATGAGTGTACAGCCACAAACTCGCATGGCACACGCATCTCCCCAGGAGAAAATCTCATGGTGCGAGGTAAGCGCGTCTTCCTACTGGACCAAAGTTGCTGTCACCAATACTACTTACATCAGCCGTTTCGTGAAATCAGCAGACTCGGCTGAGAATTTTGAAGATATACCTCCACCCTTGTAGTTACAGTCAATTTTCTTACAAGAATAAAAAGTTTGCTTTTAAACGCCCAACAAAGATCAATTCATTTACCTTATGTACTATGTCAAAATTCAAAATCTTGCCAGCTCGAAGTTAAATTTAATGATAGGTAAAAGATTTGGTCTAGTCAACTTACAAAAATCTTATCTTTATTTGCCATCAATCTGTGCAATTTTCTTTTTCCTATTTATTGTTTTATTCAAAATAAACTTTTACAATTCTTAAGAATATCCTAGAACAGTTACACAATGCCAGTGTTAGTTGATTTTCATGCCCGGGAACAATATAAATAATGTAAATGCTTATCTCTTCGGAGATCGCTTTAGAATTTTATTATAAAACCGTGGTAGCAAGGCAGTAAATAAATTCGGGGATTGGTTCGTTGTTTTTAACTCATCGATGCTGGAGAAATAAAACTACAAGTTTTTAATTTATCATGGAAGTTGATACGAATCTATTCAGCTTATTTTATCATTTCTTACAACACAAAAAATAAAAAAGCGACGAAAATGAAGTAAATAAATTCAAATTCTATAACATGTAAGATTTTTTTATTTTTCCTATAAATGCTGATAACAAAATACCTATTCTGAAACCCAAATTTGACATATAACATATCAACTGCTTGAGACTTGTATCGTAGCAAGCTTCCATGTTATAATTAATATGGGCTGCTTAATTTTCCGAGAAAACTATTCTCTTAAAGCGCCTTCTTTCTTGCAGAGGATATTGAGGAGGCCCTGCAGATTATAGCCCTCAAAAGTAGGTCGCTGCTTTCAAGCTTGCGCTCCTCTAAACGGAGATGGAATGAGTCAAAGAGGGAATGAATGAACGAAGCACGAATTTGGTGTGGCTATCTTAAAACCTCTTTCCTTGCCCACTGCATGATGCCTTGGCTTGCTTGTGCGTGTAAAAGCTCATTTCAGCTGTCAATGGGTACAACACGGCCATTTGCATGACATAATTAGCCAAATTTGATTGGTTCTTTCGAATTTTCGCCCTCAATTTTCCATTGGTTGAAATTTTTAGTGAGGAGGCTCGAACAAGAAATCACAAGTTAATTTAATCTAAAAAAGTCTTCCTATTTTTAAACGTCACAGATGTGTCTGTACATATATTTTGTATTTGTCAATTAGCTATTACCCGTAGTTATCAAACTAATTTTCTGTTTCAAACAACCAAGAAACGCTACAATTGATCTGCTTTCCGCTTCCAAACGTCCTCCAAATGTTCCATTTTCCTAGTTTAAAAATGGGACTTATAAGCCTTGCTAGTGACATTTCACACAATCCACCCTTCTGGTTGAAATAGTTCGTTTCTAGATTTACACGAACGATATATACTTTTTGCTCTGGAGACCGGATTTCAGACTTTTATTCCTAGACTAAGGAATTCGGGTTTTTATGAATGCCTCGTGCACTTGCAAGCTCCTGGTTTCGGCTCCTCGGTCTTTCGGCTTCCGGAATGTTATCCATTCTTGCCAGTGTAAGTTTGTTTATTTTTCTCCTTCTTTCCCCTAATCAGCGGACCGCTTTCGTCCACACTTCACCTCAGTCCCCGCGGCCCAACAGGTGGTGCCACCGGGTGGACAGATTGCACTGACCTGTACTGCAGTGGGAGTTCCTGTACCCACAGTGGCGTGGTTCGAACATGGGACCCAACTCTTCCGCAACATGCTCGATCGACAACCACCCGGCACTGCACGACTGTCGCTGACAAATCTGAAGGAGTCGCGCAATGTGTCCTGCGTGGCGGCATCGGCCATGGGCCAGGCGACTCATTACGTCACTATTGTAGTGAAGGGTTGGTTCAAATCAGCATATGGCAGTCTAAAAAGGGCCTTTTATACTTTGCAAATGGTAAAAAGACAGCTCTTTTTAATGTAGCTGCGAGTATTTTTGTAGCGGGTTCCTATTCATTCCAATGCGGTTAGGCTTCAATACTGTCAAACCGTGACACCATGTTGGAGGCCTTTCTGTGTTGTGTTATCTCTTTTTTGGAAACGAACTTACCTTCACAGCCAATGTAGAGTCAGAATCATTTCCAAAGACACCATGAGGAGTATGATTCCGAGCGAAGACCGACTAGGTGACCGGCAGGACAGATGGTAGCGTGAGCATGTCACCAATGTGATCAATATGGATGCCAAATCAAAGCAAATATCATCCTTGACAGTAACATTCATCTCGTGGTGAATCCATAGTCAAGTTTTAAATATTTTGGTCGATTAGAACCTCTGAAAACGCCAACTATCCATGGTCAAATCAGTCAAAATATTCTTTTACTAATGTTTGAAGTTGTTTGAACTATTCCAACAGTGCATTTCATGACAACTTTGATGCCACAAAAGCACAAGTCTCTTTTACCTATGGTACGCGAATAAAACCAAGAGCAATCGTATTAAGGCCTCGCTTCAGTTTTTATTATCACTTGAAGGTAGATGCCTCTGGCTGCGCATATATTTTCTAAATATCTACTAAAAAAGTTCTAGGTCAACGACTTCGATTGTCTTTGATTGGTTTTGGACATTCATGAAACGCAAATTTGTTTCACAGCCTAGATTTTACTTAGTTTAGCTCATTGTATCATTTAGGCACGTTATTTGTCCCGTACAGAAGAGTAAGGTGAGTCTTTCAGTGGCAAAGTAGTAAAAACTTCAATTGGAGATTCCTAGCTCATTGTGCATTATTCAGTGAAGTTACACATGACACCACGTATGGGTGTATCTCCCCTGGACTTCCTTGAAGACGAGAGAAGACATAATACTGGGGCAGAATATACATATTTAGCGTACAGAAGGCACTGAGGCTACTGGCTTGACTTAGAGGCCAGCCCACGTGATAAAGGTACAACGGCCATAAAATTAAGTGGCCCTTTACCAAAACCAGGAGTTAAACAGACAACCAGCATGTTACATGTGTACCATGTGTTGTTTACAAAATCTAATAACAACTATTTGCTTCCGGTTAGGTAACTCAAAATAATTGGCCAAGTTTAAAACAATAAACTGGGCGAAAAAATTCTTGACAGGTTGGAATAATTACAGGTCAAAATTTAATTGCTAAAGTAGCAGATGAATATTTCAAAAGTCACTTTGTACTTGGCGCCAATTTGGGGTGCCTATTTAAACTTCTAACCTGTCGATTAACAAAAATAAGTTAATCATGATGGATCCAGAGATTAAAATGAGTAAATTGATGTATGAGTTTGGTAAAAATGGACTCACCACTATAAATAATTAGTAGATTTAAGCGTTTTTTATTTTGGGAAACCAGAGCATTTCAAAAATAGTTTAGTAAAGTTGCTGCTTAAAATTCAACCCTTTTTTAAACCAGCAGTCATCAAGGTGGCGAGAATTTTTTCTCCAACTCAAGTTATTTTTATTTTACAATAATAAATTTTTAAGTAAATCTTCAAAATGACCTTTTATTTACACAGTTTGAATATTGCAAACTGCTTACCATCTTGTAGTTAACTTATCACAATCCATCATAAACTTACAGAGAAACAAATGACCATTTTTTCGTACAGATGGTGGAGAAAAAAATTAACAATTGTATACTTTGCACAGGCATTTTTAACGAACTACATGAAATTCGTGGCAAATAAGCCAAAATACACTTACCCTTTTTGGTTGAGTTATATTGAATGACTTTTCTAGATAATGTGCCCTCTTTTTTGTTTTCTGGAAAGGAATAAACAGGTTTGTGATAAATTACACCGTTTGCTTTATTAAACCACGAGACTGAGTGGAAAAAGAATACGAGGTACTGAATGTCGTTTTATGCGTTGTGAAACAAACGGGATGCTGGAAAAGCAGCTATTTTTGATGCTAAAGTTTGATTATTCGCCTTCGTCTGTCAAAGTTTATTTTCACGAAATTTATTTTTTTTGAAAAAACAGTGCACTTGTCACCCTTGTAACAATATTCAGGGCCGCCATCAACATAATTAAATGATACACAAATGGACAAAAATAGTAAAATTTTACGCTTCCTTAAAAGTGATTGGTTCATTAAAAAAATATATACATATCTGTGCTTGTTTCACACCATAATTAGATAGTTGATGTCGGATTTTGCTGGTTTCCTTCCTATTGGTCTTAAAAAACCTTAAAATTAGCAAGGGTGACAAAAAAGACTTTTTAGCCCCCCAAGAATTTTGATTTTGTTTCTAGTTCAAAGACTGATTAATACATGGTATGTACACCTAGAAAAAATTGCTTTTTTCATTATTTTTTTTGTTACCTCTACAGCTATTTCGAATTTAATCTTCATATCTCTAAACCTCCTTTCTGTGCGTTTGTGTCGAAGTGACTTCCAAATTCATAAGTTCCACAACTTTGCCATCTCAGTACATTCTAATCTGGTGAACGCTGAAGATAGAAAGGAAATTTCTAATGTCTTCAAGTCACGTATTTTTCTTTTGCATTTACGGCTGCCTTCAGCCTGTCTCTGTTCACTATGCTCCTTGCCAAGGTTTCATCTTCGAGATTACAATCTACTGTCAGAACAGTATTTCTTATTCAAACCAGTAAACCAATAAAGAACGCACAGCATTTTGTATTTCCTCCCCAAAGCGCAATAAATCACCGCATTTTTGGTTACTGAGCTTTTTGGTGGCCCATTTTTGCTGCTAAAAAGAAGCTCATTGGTTAACAGCAAAAAAATTCTAGCAGTTTATTAATTTGAGAAATTGGCTTCAAAAATAGTCCAAAAAGTGGTGATAATGCAGCGAATGCCAGGCTATTTCCCCCAAATCGAAACTCTTTTCTAAAGACATGTGCCTCTTTCTTAGCAGCCTGTTTGCTTACTCCGTAATGAGATTTGAGTATCCAGACCTTTCCGGCACAAACTAGCACTAGGGTAAACAATTCTTATCTTCCTTCTCTTCCAGAGCTTCCGCCAACACCTGGCGAACCGCAAGTGCTACACCAGCTTAAACCCGGTGAAGTGACCCTCGTCTTTGACAGACCACTGTCATTCACCACTGTCACAGCTACCAATACCATCACAACGGCACCGGATATAGCCGCTTTCGTAGTGCAGTGGATCGAGAGCCGCTACTTTCTACGTGATTACCTCAACTCTCTCTCACCGGATATTGCAGCCGCTATCCACCCAATCGGTGGTAACAGTGTCCTCTTTTCTCCTCATTTATCCGCTGCGGTAGCCACCGCTGCTACCGAAGCTAGCAATCAGGTAGGATTTCAGAAATCTTGCTGGTAGGTCCAGTTATTTTTTGTCGGGGAGGGGAGTTTTCTTCTATGCCTTACACATTGACAATAAAGGCTTGTTCATGGATCACTCTGAAGAGCTTCCTACATCACGGCTATTTGTTAGAGCTACAAATTTGTCCATTTCGTCCATGTGTGCGAGTCGTTATTCCAGTTTAATACACCTGGAATCAATACAACTGTATGAGTTTGTTTGGAACTGTCTCGTTTCATTAATGGCCAAGTCTGCAATGGATGCACAAGGACTAGCCATTTATTTTTCCAGACATTTTCTGTTGTTACTGGGGAAGAAAACATGACCATGAAGGACAACATGGGCTCCGCCTATTTTGGCCTTTTGATTTATCTGTTGGCCAGGAAATTTGGTACCATTTGTGGACGTGGCTCTCTGGAATGATTTGTAACTCTGGGGAATCCGGAAGATAAGCGCATTTTAAGGATTCAGTTGGTTAGCACGCCTCATTGTGTTTGATTTGTGTGTCTCTGTGTAAAGCTTCAAAAGCATTAAACGTGGAAAGAATGGGAGTGGTTTAGGTAATTGGATTTCAACAATGAAGCACTTAATAGTAGATTCCTCCCATTTAGAAACACCCTCTTCTACATGATAAAGAACCACAAGTTAGTGGTGACAGTGATAAGGCTTAACTTCTTTTGGATAGCTGAGGAAGGTCATGAAAGAGTAAGCAAATGACTAGCAATTAACAAAACCAACGAGTAACAACAAACTTGGAAGACAGTGTACGTGTTCTTCACAACTTTTTCTGGCTTTTGGAGAGAAGGGGCTTTTATATTTGCTTTCAGGGGAACCAACCCAGTATTGGTCATCCTCCACTTACTACTTCACTTCTCCTTGGCAATCACAGCTCCGTTCTCAGAAATTTTACTTGCTGTGTGCATTTTGAGGAACTGCAGGCGCAAATTTTACCAAAAGAAAGTGTTCACTAGCTGAAGGCAAAGCAGCAGTTACGGATGAAGCCTAAGTCGATGCAACTTTAGGGTTTCCAAAAGTAGATCATCCCTGGGAATGGGCAGTTCTGTTAAATTAGTGGAAAAAAATTGGCATTCTTTTCAGGCAATGCAAGACTTTACCCGCATGCACTCTATACCAAGAGAAAAACGGCGCCTCATCCTCATCCTTCCTATTGTTTTTCTATTTTCTCAAGAAGTTATTGCCTTTTCTCGGTATTGGACAAACACATAATCGCACACAAATTAGAATGGACAGTCGGACAAAGAATTGGGGTGGGACAAGACCGACTATGGCTGGGTTTCTTTATTTAATAAATGTGGGATTTAAAGGTGTACGGCTCGATTGCATTTGACCGGACCTAATCAAACCGGATCAGGTTTGAGGGCATTTACTTGGTTGAGATTATGCTGGGTTAAATGGGAGTAGCTTAGATTAAATGAGCATTACGCCAAATAATCTTACTCTTTCGTCATGAGGAAGCCAAAGTGACTACCATCTGTTTCACTGCATCGCAATTTCTTCACTCAACACTTTCAAATGTGCTGCCGACCTGGATCCAATGCATCGCTCGGCGCAACGCTCAATACGATGTCTCGTATCACCTCGAAGTTTGCCTGAGATATGCCCACCTACACTTGATCATTTTACTGGTGAAAATATTCACGGAATTATTCTAGATTTACCGCCTTTTTTATCAATTTACCGAATTGTCCACGTCTATTTGTTCTCCTCCGGTAATAATTGCAGCGTAGTCCGGTGTTGCAATTAACCTATTTGCGCTGAGGAGCTGTAAATTTTATGCGATTTTTTATGACAATTTTACAGTCCCCGGCTAATTTGACACCTTTATCTTTTCTGCCTATTAACTGAAGCACAGGGATAATTGAAAAAAAGGTTACATCCACTTTAACGACTTGCTGAAGAAACCGAGGACCTGGAGATGGGAAAGGTTGTGGTGGGTGGTGAATAACATTTACAATGATGAGGAAAAAGGCGATTTTGTTGCTCTACAGAGCCAATAAATCATGAATTGTCCTAATATAAAACTGACAAGGTAGTGGTGAACAAGCTCTTCAGTGAAATTTTCTCATAAATCCTGTAAGGAATCCAGAAATCGGTAGTTTAAATTGCAGTCGCCCGAAAGTGTTGCATTCTCTTTGACGTTTTTTTATCCGTTTTTGGGATCTTATAAAGTTATTTTAAGTCAAGGTTGTCTTTTTTAGAAGTAAGGCAGGGGTTTGGAAGGAACAAAAACAGTAAATTGGTTACCGAACGCTTCTTAGTGACAGTCCACCACCTCCTCCACCTCGATTAAGGTGTATGTTGAACCTCCGTAAAGCATTTGTAATTCCCAGTGTTCATCTAGTTTTTGGTGTATCCAATGAACAGTCTTATTTTCCAGCCAAAAGGTTCGTCGGCCGTGCTGAATTACCACCTTGTCATTTGTTCATCAACTTACAGGAATAGACAAGTGACAACTTTTGCGGGTGAAGGAATGCCTCAAACAAGTGGGCCTAATTTCACTAAAAAAGGTCTCACTAAATAATGCAGCAAACAAATTACAGGCTTTGAGAAAGACACAAAAAAATGCAGTAATTAGGCAAATAAATTGTTTTATTTCACTTGCTTACACTAATTGTCCTAGCCAAAGGCTAATTGAATGGGAAAAAGGAGGAAGGATATAAATTGTCCCATATTTAATTCGCCATTTCCAATGCTGAAAAGAATTGCTTTTCTTCTTTAAATATCAACCTGTTTAATCACTTTGGAAACCTGATTTTTCAAAAATTACATGTAAGTAAATAGCTTGAGTTTAATATTGTCCATATCTGCTTGATAAGCTAAATATGACAAAAGCTAAAATTTTCCTAAGGGAAAAGGGATTCGGTTTGCAGAGAGAAAAATAGGGTTAAGTGTAACATAGGAGGTCATCCTTGAAGAGCATAAAACAAATAAGGTTGAAGGGCCTGGAAGACCAGTGGCACGGGTGACACCTAGAGCAGGGCTTCATATCACCAGAGAGTGAGAGGAGACACATTTATGTGGTACGGGGGTTTTTCCATATTGTTTCCAGCTCCCACCTATAATGGCGTATATCCCACCATTAAGCCTAGTCCCTAGAGGCAGTCGCGGCGGACATGCATGTATTCATGCCTCCACAACCATCATCACTGCCTGACAATGTGATTAACGGTGTCCGAATTGGCCCGGCCTACGAAAATAGCGACAAATATAGAAGATAGTAATGGAGCATAATTGCCGCCTGCTGCTGCGTGCAGTATTCCACCCTTTTATTGGCCGTCGGGTCAGTGATTCCAGTTTAGCTTGAATGACACCCTGTAAGAAGAGTAGAGGATGGTTCTTTAACGTTTAAGTCAAGGAACTACCAAACCTATTTAGTACTTTTGAATGCAGATAAAGCTCTCTCAGAGAAACACTAATTTGCGTTTTAAACACCTGTCCATTTTGCCCATTTGCTTTTGTCTGTTTTGATTGAAATCCACCATACGACAGTTCAAAATATTAATGAAATGTGTGAACGGTTGGGGAGAAAAAGTCCAGCGTTCCCATGATTCGTACCGATTCAACTAACGCGGTGGGTGGTGGATGCACGAATGAACGAATGAGTGAGTGAACGAATGGACGGTCAAAGACGAGGAGAGGAGGGGCGAGAGGAGCGGAGGCTGAAAGGGATAGCCGAATTGCGTTCACAGACCGAGAAAACATTCAAAAGCATTTCGCTTAGTGCAATTTTGACAGCTGATGACGATTAACTTCCAAGTCTGGTATGCGCTAGGTAAATGCATTTTGAAATTAATCCCATACTCTGCTTAATTCAGACGGTATTACATGCAGTAGTAGGTGATGAGTATAGTCTGTCAGTGCTTCTAGTAAGCGATGCATATGTTGTGGACAGTTCATGCCGGACACTGCTATTTGCAACGCCAGACCACAGTTTTTGCCAAAAAAATTCGTAAACTTTAGACAAGCAGTTATCTACTCCCATAAAAGTAGTTAAGTTTGGTACAACAGTAGTAGGAAGATTGGTGAGATGTCTATATGCCAGCGGTTATCTCGGCTATGGCGCCCCTCATATCATTATCCGCTGCAGTCATTCCTGCGAACGAATATCCTGGACGTAGATTCGACGCAAAACTCGCAATGAAATTGAGTCGGATTCGAACCTTTCAGTGAGCAGAGCGATGAAAACAACTGAATATTCATGCATATTAACACTTGCAGTTACAGACGTTGGTGTATGCTTGGTATCGAGGCTGACGAAGTAAAGGAGACTGTTTTTATTTATCTAGACAAAATAAAAAAACTCAAGACGACCTGAAAGTCTACCATATCTGCTGGCAGAAGAGATTCGCGATGAGTCTCTAAATAAATAAATACGGTTTTCAAGTGAGCCCCATCTACACTAAACGCGATTTTGATTCTGTGGAGATGCCGAATATCTGCTCTCTTAAATGCGACTCGAGTGTATGAGTCTATTATATAGTCAAGAAAAGAGGATGATGAGGTTGTGGCGTTTAATATGTACAAAAATACACTTATTTTAGTTAGTCAGTTGGTAATCAAAAAATACTACTTAAATTATATAAGTTTCTCAGTTTCATCAAAATACCCCCTTGTCTCTAACTTTTGATATGAGTGTTCACAATATCAGTTTTACTATTCGAGTGATGAAATGAGTTAATTTTTGGGAACACAATTTTACTGTTGTTGAATGAGTTTCAGGCTATACCATGAAATGCTTTTATGGCAAAAACCACCTGGTCTAAAAGGGGCGAAATAACTCTAATCAATTAGGCTGACGTATTAAAGAAATAAAGTTTGTTCCTTTAGGTTGGTCTACAGTTCCGACTGATCCCCATAGCAGAGACGGAGCAGGGAGAGTTAAAAGTGAAATCCAAGCTGACTGGACTGAAGCCCTACACCAACTACACGGTCTGGTGCAGATCTGTCGGTGTGAATGGGGATGTTTCACCATCAACCAAACCTGTTCACTTCACTACTAATCAGGAAGGTGAGAATTATCATTTCATAATTTTTCAGCTTTATTCTGCCTCCGCACATATACCAGATATCAGACTTCAGCGTCACAAAGGTGTGACGTTTGCTTGATAAAGAGTAGCTGGGCCTAGACACATTGATTAATCTTAAAATGCTAAAGTGGATATAGAAGGTTTTTTATTTTAAGTAACTGCCAGGAAAATAGATGCCAATATGTCATACTATGTGACTACGCATTTGGTCCATAGGGTCAATTATCCTCTGAGACCCGGGTATAAGTGCTCAGGAGTTCCTCCTAAACTACAATTTGCCGGTTTTTGAATGAAGAAGTTAAACAACGAACTGTAAGGCAAATATTTTGATTTTAGCTCCATCTTCACCACCTTTGCGCATTCGATCGTCGGCCATTTCTATTGCGGCAGTTTCTGTCTCGTGGGATCAACCATTGCAGACAAATGGTCCAATTACGGTAAACTTATCTCAGTTGTCTTTTTTACTTACTAAAACGGGACTTATGCTTGTATTAAAGCCAAAATTTCGCTACTTACATCTCATTAACTCCTACTTTTTCCCCTAAAGCTATCACTACTCTATAAAGAAACAGTTCGTATCTGGGTAGTTACCAGAAAATTTCCCTGAAAATTCGAATTTAAAAACATTTGCAACTAAACTTGCCGTTTTTATACAAACTTTTTCAAAATGAGGCCCAGGTAGCGGCCAAGACTTCCTGAAGACGAAGGAAGGAACAGAAATGGGATAGAATATGTACTGCCGTCGTACAGACGGGCTGAGGGACTACTGGCACAGCCCAGAGGCCGCACTGCTCAGTGGAAGCACAAAGGCGCGGCCATAAGTGTCTTGACGAAGAGTCAAACAAACAATAAAGGTGTTACACCCTTTCTATCAATAAACTTTCTTCCCACCATGGGTCAAAGAATCGAGACAAAGTAAAACTACTTTTTCTTTACTGGCCTATAGGCGAATCGGAGCCGTACATAATGAGGTTTTAAAAATTAAAATAATTTTTTTTAACAGAAATTGTCAGGATATTTGCAAAGCCATGCTTTTATAAATGAGGGATAAGTTTTTTTTCACCCCGATTTACGTTTCAGCCAAAAAATCAGCGTTTAAATCAGATAAGAAGTGCCGCATATGTAACGCTAGAAAACACCTTCTACTGCACAAATAGCAACGATGTAGAAAAAAAGATGAAAAATTTTCATAGAGAAAAAGTCTGGAGCAATGCATTGGGTGTTTTGGTCCGTATTCACTCTTCCCTCCAGTGTCAACTCATTCGAGTGTTGGAAACTCAGCCGTTTGTAGGCTAAAGGAATCGTCCGTTATTTGGGACCGATGCCATATTTCGGGGTTAAAATTCCCTTCTCTTATTTTTAACTATTTCTGTGAATCTCTTTTCCAAAAGATGACATTATTAACAAATAAAGGTCAACAAGGCGTTGGTATTCTTCTTTAAAAGTCCACTTGACAGTGTAAAAATTAGTGATTTGAGAGCGCTAAAGACTTTTATTTATTAAAAGATTGCCTCCATTAGAAGGGGTTATGTCATTGAAAAGGGACGAATTTCTCAGATTTTTACATGTCGCTATACCGTTTAAGCCTCTCCTAAAAAACTCATATAACGAAGGTCTTATCGGCCCATCCCTAACCATGGGATAACTTGCCCAAGGGCAAAGTCACTTAGCACAGTTTATAATTTGGGTAGCTTTGGAGACCTAATAGCCAACATTCCTTTCTGTTTGCTTCCTTTTTCTCATTTAAATGCTCTCCAACAGTCTGTCTGGGTCCCAATCAGTTACACTGAACATGCGGACACACCCATTATATGGGCAATTTGGACCTTTTAGGTTGTATCACCTCCCGCTTCACTTGCCAAAGGTAGACAATCAAAAGGGGATTTGACCTTGGTGACCTCTAACAGATTAAACACTTACAGAACCGGCAATGGAATTTGGACATTGCTTTTTACTGCTTTTGCTTACCTCTGTCACTAGCATGGTGGTCTGGAGACGGTACATTTACTATGAATCTCGTCAGACGGTTTGGGGGGGGAGTTTGCGGGGTTTATACGAATGGAATCCCACTTAACGATGGAAAGCTTCGGGAACCGAAATATCTCTGTGGTTAGACACACATCTTAAATAAATATAATTGGATGGTGGGAATGATTTTCAAACCTTCTTCCTCAGTTAAATGGTTAGTGGATTCTTTAACTGTTTTAAAACTTTTGGCTTTGCAAAAGTTCAAAATAAGCCTAATATATATGGATGAAGCGGATTACTAGCGAATCACTTAATTGTTCATCTTTCATCCGTACTATCGGGCAATTAGGCCTGCTAGAAACACCACCATCATTTTAGTAGCAAAGTTTAAAGCAAACAGTGAGGAGAGTCAGGGGGTATGGCCGATGATAGGGATACTCTGTCTAGGGGGTAAGAGCGAGTATTTTTTTACCCCCTAATGTTCCCAACGTTTGCAGCCAGTTCTTTAATCTCTTCAGTAAAAGCATAAATCAGTGGCATAAAAACCGAAAATTCGTAAAGTTAATAGTTCAAAATTAAGAAGGAAAAAGTGGAGCAACTGAATAACTTCCTTTACATACTATGATGAGTCCTAAAGATTTTGAAAGACCGGAATGATCACTGAATTTTAGACGTGAAATTGAGTGCCTTATTACCCTGTTGTACTTTTCTTGGAGTCTTTAGTACGATTTGGTAACCACGGTTTCGTATTTCCTCTACTCTTTGATAATAATCGACGTTCACTGCCACCACCCTGTTTGCACTGCCGTGACCTGGTAGGAACCCCCAACCTCTACTGCAGCCTAGTGTTGGTTGTCTGATGATACCGGCATTGAACCGATCCACTGCACAGGAGTCGAACACTAGAGGTGTTGCGAAGATTCACTTGACACGTTTGATAGGTATCTAGCTTGAAAAAAATTACTTAATGAGTCTACGTTCGTCTATCCCCCAAAGACGCATAATTAGCAAGCATCTGAAATTACGTCTTTCCTACAGACGTTAGTTAGTAGACCCTTACTTCTGTCTCGCCGTCTGTCTGTCTGTTTAATTCACGATCACACCAGGTTTCAATAAACTTCCTGTCGCCTTCATCCATGCCTCTCAGTTCGCCTAACGCTGTTTTTAGGACGCCTAATGTAAATGCACCTTTATTTTGCAACTATTTGTCCAATCCAGCACCGGGGGAGGTGGCCAAAAGCAGGTAGGAGAATGGAAAAAAGACCGCAGATTGGCCATCCGATCGCATTTGTGGTAGTGCTACCAAGTTCGAAGGTACCGGTTTGGCTTACAGTCCCGTAAGCGTAGTTGTCATTTCAAATCATCACTTTCACGATGACCATCAAATAAGACCATTAATTTACGAAGTAGCCGAAACTTTGCTTTTTTATTAGCAACCGTCTTTGAAAGTGTTTGGTTCTTTATTAATTACGTAGTTTAATGCGTTTTTCTTCTCAACATCACTGCCTTCGTGTAGGCTTTCAAGAAAGTAGACTAAGATGTGTACTTCAGAAAGGCACATTGGGTTCTGCAGCCAGTCTTGGGAGGCGTCTTGAAATTGGACTATCTCGAATGGTCGGTCTAAAAATTTTTATTGAGTTTGTCTTCTGTGTCAACTCATCGAACATCGTCGAGTGTTTGGATCTTCATTAAGAAAGCTGTTTTGAGAGGGAATTTAGACGTACTTTTCCACGATTATCACGGTTTCCCATCGAAAGTCGCAGTATTACAGTGAAGGAAAATATGTGATATGCGTCATTTCAAAGCGGTTGGATCACAGACAGGGTTATCTACCATCCTGTTACAAATAAAGATGAGTAGGACTCATTAAAAATGGGTAGATTTTGGAGCCTTAGTTGCCTTTTTTTCCACTTCTTTCTTGTTAAAGTCAATAAAACTCAGACCAAACTTCAGAGGAATTAAAATATTCGGGTGTACGTGTCTCTTGTTATGATCTTCATTTACTGCTGTTACAAAACTAGGGTGACCAAGGCGATGCTTTAAGGGCAGCTAATGACAGCCCATCAACAAAGGCAACATTCGACAGAAGTGAGGAAAATTGATCTCTTGGAGACAAAAAAGACAGAATACAAGTTAATTTTACTGGTGACTGTCATATGAACTCCGTCACTTCACCTTTAAATGGCCTTGTCTCTATCATCCTCCATATCACCTTGGTCGCAGTCAACGTCTTCCATACATCACGTGGTTCACTGCCAGGAATAAAGGTGGCTGGAATGCAAATTCTTGCTTAGCATGCCTTTAGTGGTCTTGTCATCGCTGTCACGACGAGATTTGACGATGACATTTTACTGCTTCGCTTGTGATTTCACCAAAGGTCAATTTTGTTTCCGCAAGAGTTCAAAAGCTTATGTTGTATTTAGACATTAACCCACAATCAAATAGGACGTCCTTACCTTTGAGTAAGTTCATTTCCCGATTGCCTCATCAATCATCATGAGGTTCTGTAATAATCTCAAGACACGTTAGTCATGCTCCACTTTTATGATTCCGTTAATACAGGTATCGTAGGGGTCCTCAAAAGTAAAAGGAAGAATTGGAATAGTGGGATAAAGGTGTCTGCGAGGTATTTTTGTAGTACCTCAAGTCATCTTTGAAGACGTAATAAAGTACACCACTGCAAAAGAACAGTCTATAATTAGTGCAGAGAAGGACAGAAAGGCTAGTGAATATGTCTAGGCCGACTCAATTGCTGGATGGATCTTCTTGGATTAATCGGGTGTGGCAAAAACTTTGTTCCTAGTTTAGGTTTTCGGAATACGGGATTAGTGTCATTAATAATGACAAAATATGGGTTTAACAGGCCTTCTTTTGTCAGTCTGTACAGACAAAGCCATTTTAGGATAAAAACCCCACATTTTAGCGTTGAGATTTGGGTTTTCTGAGTGTTTATGGCAATTTTGACTCCATCAGCTTGTCGTTGTCACTGATGCACCAATCCTCTTGTTACCCATGAAAGTATGACAAGGCAAAATAATAGAGGAGAGTGGCCTGGGAAGTGGTATAACTAAGGCCTGGGAAATAGTAGGACTGACCAAAAATCTCGCGCTCCGGGAAGACTGAAGAGGCCTAATTGTTAAATTTAAACAAGCTTCGCTTGCTTACATTTTCATATAATTTCAGTAAAAGTACGTATTTGATAACCAAATTATTTCGATCTACGTGGCTACAAAGCTTATTCTCCTTTTTTGAATTAAATAAAAGCATTGAATTTGTGCCACTGATTGCTAGTTCCTACAAGTGGGAGTACTTCGTCATGAATCAGATGCTTCCGATTGACTAAACATTCCCGGCAATATAAAATTACCAGGAACCTTTTTCTTTGAGACAGAGCCAGCATTTCCGACAGTAATAGGGATCGACGAGTGGGTTGGTGATGTTTAAAAAGGGTGAAAGTGGTGGGATTCCACTGGTTTTATTTGGTCTCGGTTCCACCGAATCTGAAGGCATCCATGTCAGGTGCGTTTCGCTCGCTTAACGAAATATACACCTGTATGGACGGAAGCTTGAATGTACCACTACCTATGTTCCTAAGGTCACATTCTTTTTGTGAATTTCGCCATGAATAGTGAATTCCGGACTCTCAACGAGTAGCTTTTGAAATTGCACGTGGAGGGAAAAGTAGTAAAATTATTTGCATTGTCACCAGAGTTTGAATGCTTCTTTTGGACATTTTTGAACAGATGGAGTATTTCTGAGACATGATTGCACTAGTAATACTGCTTATTTTTGTAAATTTCTCGTTTTACTAGTCAGACTAGCAATCCATACACATACTGCCAGTGTCTGGCTGTTTTAAAATAGATTAAAGGCGCCGCTTTATTCAGAGTAGCAGGTAAGGCGGACTACTTAGCAAATGTTGGGATACTAGACAGTAAGGGAACGCAGGAACGGGCTTTAATTTTAACCAACACGAGGTCCATTTTCTCTTTTTTTTTTCATTTTTAGGACATCGTTGACTTCTAATGGATAATTATAGGCATGTTTTGTTGAATTACCAAATCACAACGCAATTTTAAATTCGGTTCAAGGTCACGCGAATTTGTTTGGCCGAATTCACCTTCAGCTGGCCATTCCAGTGAAAACTCAAAAAGGATATTAGTGATATATGTCCACTTTAATGCTTGAACCATCTTAAAGTAATAAAACCATCTAATACACTTTTGTTTCCTTGCAGATGTACCGAGTATACTACACGGAAAATCCTAAGCTGCCATTGGCTGATTGGAGCGTTAAATTGGTTCAGGTGGACTCAGCCCTGAGCCAATCTGATTTGACCGGCAGCACCAGCACTCTAACGCTGTTGACTCATTTGCGCACAAATGCCACCTATCATATTCGTGTCAGTGCTTCCAATATCAAAGGGGATGGACCGATTTCACCGCCGTACCCCGTCATTGTTAGACCTGGAGGTTTGTGAGATGTGACCTCAGCCTTATAAGTTAATTTAGTTGGTTAGATAGGTTAGCTAATCCAAGGGCTGAGTTATTAATAGTTTGGTTTGATTGGTAGCACAGATCTTAAAGTATCGTTTTTTTTGTTGAGGTTACTGATGACCCTGTGAAATATTCTCTGAATAATAGTACTACCTCAGAATGACCAGATCCAACACGCTTTAGCTTGTGGTAATGGTAATAAATTAACCAGGAAATTAGTCGACTTGGAACGCATCACATTCGCCGAGGTGTAAGCGAGAGCAAGAATTTGTACACTTATATCGGTGAGCTCCTGTGAAGAGTTTTGAAGTGCTTAGGTGTTGCAGCTCCTCCACGGTTCTACATCCAGAGCATAGTTGATGTCTAAAACAGACTCAGCAATATCATAATGGTCGGTAGGATAAATTGCCCAAGTTGACCAAAGCATTTTTCGGTAGATGAGACTGTGCAGATGTCCATTTTCTTGAACATAGTCCTCTTCGACAGTCTGCAGTTAATGCTCCAATGGTACTTGATTTCATTGGGCCTAGACCGACGGTTAAGACAGCAGTGGGCATCAAAATGATCCTCGTAATGCAGATTTGCTCGTTGGTAATCCTTTTAACTCCATTATAAACAAAGCATTATATTGAATTTAATGATGAAAAGAGCTAGAAAAGACACAGTAATGCTCTATTCACGATTCTCACAGGTTACTTGAGAGAAGCTACTCTCGTTGAAGCATGCAATGCCTACTCCGAGCAACTCTCTTGAACCAGCGGGAAATGTTGTTTTATAACTCCACAGCAAAGCCTTTTTTAGCCATTGTTTGTCCTGTATTCACAATGACCCTAGTAGTAGTATTTGCCCAATCTTCGATATTGTGAACATTTGTGCTGGAAACCCTCTTAACAGTGCTCCGAACAAAGCAGACCAGATGATTTGGATCAAGGGACTTGTAGAGGTAACATAGTCATGAAGCATTCCACCTACCCACTTCTTGCTCTTGCATTTTAACTGAGAA
Source organism: Echinococcus granulosus (assembly GCF_000524195.1). Taxonomy (NCBI): domain Eukaryota; kingdom Metazoa; phylum Platyhelminthes; class Cestoda; order Cyclophyllidea; family Taeniidae; genus Echinococcus; species Echinococcus granulosus. The sequence goes on along the minus strand of NW_020170465.1, from coordinate 76,291 downwards.
GGAGTAGAATCCTCTCGAAACGTGTTAGGTTTTTCCTGAGCAACTCTCTCGATCTGGGGCTTGACAACTTACTAAGGAAAATCGTAGTAGGTTACAATGATATTCAATAACCTGTCAAAATTCCATACAATGGAAATTTGGAAATAATTTGATGACAATTCGGTATTTTACAACTTTTAACCGCTTATGATAGGGATCACGACTCATTTTTTGTCCAAGACACGAAAAATTTGGTGCCACTTATAAAGGGTACATTCTCAAATTCTAAGTTAAAACTGTGCCCGTGATAATTCCTTTCCTTTACAATAGGCTCTTTCATTTAAAAGCACTTTTATTTAGCTACTTAATAGAAGACACGCCCCATACTCTGAACTTTTGGCGATGTCATAATTTCATAAGTCATTCCCATAAATAATTAATAAGAGTCTACTTGTGCATCGGTCATCAAGTTAATTAGACGCTTTACAAGTTTGAAAGCCTTTATGAAATGTAATAATTGTTTTTTACTCCGATTTAGCCTTGCCGCCGCCAGTGAACTTCAAAGCCGTCTCCAAATCTGCCCATGAGGTGTCGCTTCACTGGGATACTCCAGACACCCAACAACGCGAACCTCCTTTGGTGAATTATGAACTCCTCGTAACTCCTCTGGATGGAGAGGGAAACATGGAGGCAACTTCTCGGCAAATTTTCATTGAACCCAGTTTATATAACTATTTGGTGAATGGCCTTTTACCAAATACAAAGTATGAATTCCGTCTGGCCGCAGTATCCGAAACCGGTGCCGGCATTCAAGCGGAGACCACTGCAAAAACGAAGGAATATGGTATGTTGACTTTTTTTGTGATGATGAGTGGATTAGCCGGAGAAGAGGTGATCGGCGTTCGATAGAATGATGATTGGTTGATGTTGAGTATTTTAATCAGCCAATAAGATTAATGCCCTAAAGGCCGCTTTAATCCGTGTTCCTTTGGCCATATAATATGGAGTCGGAAAAAAAAACTTAAAATTCTCTTTTTAATTTACTGATTGAGAAAAACTTGCTTTGACCGTAAAGAAGGGCGTGACAGAAACCGCCAAATAAAAAGTCTGGCTCGTTTTTGTGCTGCAATGGCGGCACCTCTAATACTGTAAGCAGTCCAAATACGGGACACTTGGAAGAGGTGGCAAGGACATAACCACACTTGGGTGACCTAAAAGTGGGTAGCTTGAAACGCGTCCAGCGATGGTCATGTGTCAGGCGATTGCCATCTCTGTGACAACAATTGACAGGCCTACTGACAGATTTCAGGTAATTTACAAAGTTGGATAAATGAGTGGAAGGTTTACAATTTTAGTCAAAAAGTTTTCACAGTCGTTTGATCTAAAAATTAAGGGCATCTTTGTGGACTTACTTGATTCTTCCACAATGTTTTTTGACATCCCCCTCAACGACGTAAGAAAGTCATCAAGTTACATAACCATTAAACTTTTAGATCATTCTTTACTAAGTTGTTCAAGCAGTGTGCTGGAAAAAGGTGAGCAAGTCTCTCCAATTAGTCCTAAATTCGTCCACTGCGTCTAAGTGCAGGCTTCGTATCTATCATAAAGCCTTGTAAGTAAAAACAATGGAAAGTAGGATATGGAGTTTACTGATTTTCAATTTTTGTCAAAGCATCTCTGTCTACTCCAGAAGAAATTTTAGTTTCTATTTATAAGCATGAATTACTATTTGACACTGAGGTCAGAATACCAATTTTAGGATCAAACTTGACAGGCAGAATGAATTGCAGATCGCGTAGATCATACATACCTCTAACTTATTGAAATTGTCAGTTAGTCAGTCAATCGACGTCAGTAAGTATTCTCCCAGTAGTATTACCTAAACCGTTATTCTGGAAAAGAATTTGTAAAATTTATGAACAAAGTTTTGAATTTGCAATTTCAAGCATCGCTTAATTTCGGCCCTTAGTTCCCGGACCGCCGAATCGAGTGACTGTTGAGGCGACAGGAAGTGATCGCTTGCGGGTCACGTGGACACCACCGAAGGAGTCAATTTTGCCCTCCCTTCTTGTCAATATGGGACAACGGGCGAACGAACTGCGGATCGCCTTCTACGACATTGACATCCGCACTACTGATGCCAAGGTAAAAAACGTCTCAATGTAGGCTTGTACAAAGGTCAGGTATTTAAGGTCGCTTAGGGTCAAAGTTTTCGTCATTTTAAGCAAAATTTAACCATCGGATGTAAAGCCTAGAAAGACTTTTTAGGAAACCGATTAAATGAGGTCAAAAGACCGACTATTCCTTTAGTGCCAGAAGCTATCGTTATTATTTTGGTGCGGACTCCTCGAACAAATATCATGACTTCTTTTCGATTAATTTAAAGCTTAAATTTGGATGTTGATTCGTGAAACTGTCATTATTGAATTGTTTTTTTTAAGAAAACGAGGAAAATTTTATAATATCCATCTCGAAAACTAATTGACTAATTTTACAGTGCACATTTTGGAGTATCGGAAGGAAATCAACTGCCACACTTTAAGTTTTCGTTACTCTTACATGACACTAGAGCTCACATTACCGGACTGCTCGAAGTCTAAAACAGTGAATTTATCTCCACCCTACGGATTTCTTCCACCAACACCACTTCGGACAATTATGATTGCCATAAACTGATAATAAACGCATGTCACATATGTGTGACGTTGAATCTAAATAAGGAAACGGGGACGTTCTATAGTAACTATTCCACTCTAAGTTAAGCTAATACATTTTAATTTATGTAAGCCTATTTCTTATATTTTACTTCATTTAAAATCAAATGAACAATCAGTATTGAATGATTGTGTCTGCGCTTGCATTTTACCACGCATACACAGCAAGCGCGATCTTCTGGGGACGGAGGGATGCTTACCTTGGGACTGTGATTTGGGTGATAAATAGACCGTTTGGGCGACAATAACCAACGATACGCTGGTTCAGTTAAGTAATATTATAATCAAATTCAGTAGCTCCTTCTCATCAAAATTCACTCGGCAAACAATTCACCAACACTCTGCGGTCTTATAACCGACATGAACGAGCCGACTCAATTTGACAGACTTCACGATGTCCATTGTCTATCACCCCTAATACTTGATGGTGGGTGGGAAGTACGTGCTCATTTCCATCCAATTCGCCTCCCTGCTCGATGTAGATACAAACGTTTGCTTTCATCATTCAAGTTGAGCGGTAACAAATGATGTGCCTAACGCCCTCATTTTGAAGCATCTGTGTCACCGTTGTCAGCTAAATCTTCATTACGTGAACTGAATGTTCAACCCTTCACTTTTAGGTGTTTCATCCCCGTAGCCACACCCATTTAAAATGCTTCTGAGTGATAGGTTCCACCAAATAATTCTTTTAGATTGCTAATGATTTCGTTGAGAAATAACCTTCCCCATAAATCAAGATTATCAAAATACGCCTCGGTAGGGACACATTTCCCAGTTTTTCTTTCATCCAATCCAAGGCACCGGATAACTCAAACAAATTTATTTTGCATGTTTAAGCTAGGTAAAGTGGCAGGACAAAAACCAGCTGCAAGAATAAAAACCCACTGATGCAAGTGGAGAGCTGCAGTAAAAGAGTGACAGCTATTTTTTACTTCCTTCTCTCCATCGAAAGTATTTAGCTGAATAGGAAATGGGGTAGATTTACTGTTTCAAGGGACCTAAGGTAAAATTTTCCTTTCTCCATACATTTCGACAATGTTTTTCTAGTCTAATATTCTACGCATGCGTGACACTGATGGTAAAGGTCGATGATATTGTTGTTAGTAAAACTAGTAAAATGCGGAGAAGTAATAACTGGCTAATTTAACAATTTATTTTTTAACTTGGTTTTTTTGCTTTTAGCATATTTTCTTCTAATCAAATGTGTCGCGTATATGTGACGCTGTCCGTGAACGACTTAAAAGAAAGTAGATGATATTATTGCTGGAATATAAAATATTTGCAAAATTAAGGGCATATGGAATCAGCTAATTTGGCAAATTGCCTCCTTTTTTCTTGTTTTTCTTTCTTTAAATCAAATAAATTAACTCCTAACCAAACATGTCACGTATGTGTGACGCTGGCATGTAGACCCTGTTATTACCCGAAAGTAGAAGACTTGCGAAACTGAAAGTGTGAGGGACTAGTAGATTTAAGAAGTGCTTTTATACTTTGTTTATTATTTTAAATGGACTAAATTACCCTCTAATTAAATGTGTCATGTATATGCGACAGCGGTAATGAACGAGTAAAACTGTGGTAGAGTAACTCATTACCGGACTGTAGAAGACTTGCAAAACTAAAAGCATGAGGAATCGGACATCCTTAAAGTTTGTCTACACTTAAAATAAATACCTAAATGGGAAAGGAATTTCATTGGCTTATTTATCCCCCGATTTAATGTGCACACCCGACTAACCAATCAGAAATGAGATAAGGAAAAGTATTACACTTCAGACCTGATTTAAAGAAAATAGAATGAGGTTAGGGCAATTTTAGATAGTGGCTTAGAGTTCTTCACATAATAAAATAAAATGTCGAAAATAATTATATAGTTCAGGAAAATTAATTGGACCGCAATAATTTTGTATACAATGGAAGAGTTTTTAGAGCACTCTAAAAAAATACCAAAGTCGTCATTTGAAATCTAACTCTTAAGTGCCAGGTAAGGTTTTTGATCAAAATTTCTTGAAGTTTTTGAATAGAATAATATCCGTCTTGTGGGAATATTTTCACATAGTCGTTCCTCCTTTTCACATTTGTCCATTTTATTACAACATAACTTGCTGAAAAAATTTCATAATTTCTTTTTTAATGTGAAACTTACACCTTTGTGGAAATTCCAACTTGTAACCATAAATTATTTAACACTGAAGACAGAATTTGTTGCCGAAAGTATAAACGACTTCGGTGGCTGGAAGTCGCAGAAGATCCCGCCATCCACGGTGGATGCATTTCTTTGACACCGATGGAACTTAGAGACCACTCGGAGAGATAAGATCTTCCAGTAGGAAAGGGAGTGTATCATCGTCATGCAGGAAGACGGGAGGTTGTCAGCATAGGCGACTTGCAAGACCTATTTAAACTTGGGATTGTTTTGTCGATCTCAATGAAATGATTAACCATTTTGCTATCATTATTTAGCATTATTTTCAAATATATTTGGCGACATTTTCTTTCTTCTGACAAAGAACTTACAAATCTCTTTCAGGGTAACTGGCTAAGTGGACCGCAGTATGGAACAGTGGACCAACAAAGACCCCTAAGACAACAATCAACCTCGGAGCGAAAAATTGAAGAGGCACGAGGCAAATTGGCATATACGAGGGAGATCGCTGGCCTCCGTCCCAGCACTTATTATGTCGTTCACATCCGTGCTGTTTCCAGATCTGGGTCGGGTGATAGAGCCAAATCGAATCCCACGATGACTTGGCCTTTGCGTGAGTCGAAATACATTACAACGTCCGAGCCATCTCTCATGACATTGCAAGCCATACAGCTGAAATTGTTCACATAAATTACTGTCAAATTGTCTTTGACATTTTCTCTTTTAATCGTCAAATTTCTTTGAGTTGATTTCAGTTTGCTGCAAAAGACGAATGATAGAGTAGTCCCATTCAGCATTAAACAGCTCTCTTCTACTTATGGTGTCAGTTTGGCGTTTAAATTACACCAAAAGATGTTGAAAGGCTTTCGACCCAGCAAGTAGCTTTGTTATGAGCTCCACAAAGAAGATTTTGAACGAATAACTTAAATTCTTTAATCCGTACTCTTCGAATCTGTACTTCATAGCTCCACATCGCCCAACATCCCTGAAACTGCGAACCGCGGTATCACCAAATTCAAGGCGTCGAATTCTGCGAGTGCAATGGGGACCTCCGCTGCAGGAGAAAGTTCCCATGGGAGGATTCAAGTATCGCGTTCAATGGAGGCTTCTTATTCAACCAAAAGGTACAGCGGAATATGATAACGCAAATCTGGAACCCGTGTCACATGAGAGGGCCAAGGAATTGGGTATTATGGAGGAGTTGATTGGAGGTGAAGAGAATGTGACGGAACTCAACTGGGACTCACCTGCAGGAAGACTGAGTAAGATTTAACTTTATAGAAAATGTGACAAAACGCAATTTAATGCGAGTTGTCAGTGGCTTCATTGATCCTATTTTAGTTGGTGGGCTCTCCTACGAGTTGCGAGTGGCCACAATGGACGAATATCAGACGGGAGAAAGTGTCATCGGACGGATTGAGCTGCCAGATGACGGTGAGTTGCCTTGCCCAAGTTACACCCAAGTGGTCACCTGACTGCTGTCCTGAGTCTGGTCTCGATCGATAAATTTTCGGGGGCAAGGTCCGATCGATAATTTTTTTTGGCCTTAATTACGACCAATAAATCTGCGCCGTGCGGTGCGCCAGGCTTCACGAACTCACCACTCGACAAATGACCCTTTGAACTTGGCGCTGTTAAATTTTAATTTTTAAAAGATTTGAAGATACTAGAAGAGTGGGATTTTATGAACTGGTTTTTAATGGATTAAACATGCAAAAATTCGTACAATTTAACCGACTGGGAGGTTTTGGCAGCTACACTATATATCAGCGGCAAAATTTATTTTTAAATAAAAGAACGGTTATCGATTCGGAGAAGGCTTTTTTAATTTTAGGGATGAAATTATTTGCCCGCAGAGGTCAGATAGTTTTCTTAAAATTTCAAATTCACGTTAGCCTTCTATCAGTAGGTTTGGTACATGCCTAATGTTCCATTCAATAGATTAAAGTATGACTTTAATGGATAATTATGCACTAAACGATTTATTCCCCAATAACCTACCAAAATTTTCCTCTGATTTTAGTCTCAGATAAATTTTCAGTTTATCTGAAAGGGAAAATGTTTTAATTGTCGCCAAATGCTAAACGCCTTTGACTTTTTGTAAAAACAATTCTTCCTTTAATAAATTTGTTCAAATACTTAGCAAAGTTGCTCTTAAAAGGCATAAAATTACTTTCTTTGAAATTAGGACTCGCGATCAAATTGATTTAAATCCTCTATTAAATTATATTTTTATTCGCGTTATTTATAAAAGGGGAGCTGCTCTGCTGTTAATGTTGCAAAACAACAAAAACACCTTGTATGGAAAAAAGTTGTTAGATGAGTACTTTCGTAGCTGCTTTCAAACTGGAAAAGGAAAGACCACTTAAATAAGGATAATTTTATCAAAAGCACTTTACAAAAATTCTCAATGAAAAATAATCGTTCAAGTAGTTCTCTTTTTCAACTTCACTTTCGTTTTGAGCTGTAGGGTTTCTTTTTGCAGGAATTTCAACATATTTCATCATTTAAACAAAAATCAAATAAAGGACTATTTTTTTATTTCCTCTTATTCTCCAATCAAAATAAATTTTGCACTATTTCGTATGTCAAGAAACTGACGAACAAGCGTTACAACACTCATCTCTAACCAATCGGTTTCGCTACGTTGCTGAGATTTCAAGCTTAAAATGTACATTTTTACTTAGAATTTCAACATTATTTGTCATAAAGGCTGTCAAATACGAGTATTTTTTGGCAGCAGCAGAATCACTGACAGGGTGGAGACCAAGAAGGTACGGATTGTAGTCTCAAGCAGATATTGTTTTGTTATAAAGCCTTCGTGATGTCTCCAGCGTGACCTTGTCAGTTATGACGACAAAATTCAGTGGAGTAGAAACACACCATTAGATGGAAATAAAGATGATTTCATGAACTTTCATTACAACCAAAATAAGCTCCGATTCAGTGATTGTATTTCTTTCCATAGTTGTAGAAGAGTTTCATCTATTATATCTTCTCTTGACAAATTGTCTGACACAGGTTACCTCCTCTAAGGCTCTTTTACAATGCTACTCATAGAGGAGATTTAAAGACTGGTAGCATGAGTTTTGACGAGAGTTTCATGCCGACATCACAAAAGGAGATTTGTGAAAGACTGAAAGAGTCCCCCTTATTGTTGAAATAATTCCTTTTTTGACCTTTGCAGTCCCCACTCTGCCCCCCTCTGGTGTTCGTATCGACACCACCTCGCCCCATCTCCCCCTCCACTGGAAGGCTCCACCTCTGGAAGCTCGAAATGGGCATCTAGTAGCCTACGAAGTAGAATGCTCTTGGGTTGACGCGTCTCAGAGTTTCACAGATTCCTGGCAGACGAGATCTATCAAAATTATCCCAGAGGATTCTTCTCCGCCTTCAACACTTTTTTGGCCGCCAGGTCGTGTTTCTCTGCTGAACATTTCCACATTAGCTGCCGCCTCCTTTAGAACTGTCTATCGAGGTCGTGTTCGCGCTTGGACTCCAGCCGATGCAGGACCATGGTCGGAATTCGTATCGTTGAATCTAAAAAACCTCGGTGAGTTGCTTATGTCTGCTCCTGGAAATGCTTTTGTGTGAAACGTTATGCTGTCTTCCATTACCCGTTGGAGAGAATGAAAACAGACGGTATCCAGTATCATTGATTTAAAAGAAATTCCTAGACTCATTAGTCCTTGTTTTTTGTAATAACCAAATCTCCCATTTTGATGGCAGGCCTAATGCAACGGTAAAGATCAAAGGGCAAAGAGGTGGAGATAGTCAATCAAACTGTCCCTAAATAACTTTCCCGATTACGAGTCTGTCAAGCTAGTTTAGCCACCTTTGTCTGCATTGACTTCAAATGGGATCCTTTTTCCCTCATTTAAATTCATAAATGAGAACTTCAACTGAAAAGCTCTTAAAATGCTAAATTTTGATCTCTTCTCGGCAAAATGACATCATAGAAAGTGGATTCCTGGAAGGAACAGGGTTTTTAATGTACAAAAGGCCTTGCAAGCAGTCAACATTAATTTGCACCGCTAAGGGAACGACGTATTACCGAGACGGAGGACTGCAACCCATTAATTTGAAGGGAGTACGTAGGTAAAGACACAACTTAAACAAAAGCAGATACCTTTGCTAAGGAGTCTGGGAAGGAGTATGTACAGGTCGCACAACCCTGTAGAGCATGTGGCTTTATTGCCATGAGTTTGATGGAACAACCTGTCCCAACTTCCAGCGAGTGGTCAAATACCTTCGGTTGTTGATATATTGGCATTATCAAGCACGGATAGGCATGATTACAACAGTGAAGTACTATTTAAATCTTTGTATCATAACATGGTGGCTGAACTTGGGTTGATGTTCCTCGAATGTGTCTACTTGACGAACTGAATGGAACCCAATTCCAATCTCTTGGAAGCTTTTTGTCGAATTCGGGAGAATCATTCGCAGAAAGTGTGGTTTGCGGAAGCACAACGTACCTCCACCAACTTCGCTGTGGCGAAGGGTCGCTTAAACATAAATGTATCAGATTAAGGAGAAACGATCCATTACTCTCCATAACGAGGAATTGCATATTAATGATGATCAGGATTGTTCGAAATGTAAACATTTGCTTACGCCTGTGTCAAGTACGGAGGCGAAGTGGATGAAGATAAGCACTGACTTCTCGCCCGTCTACAATGGACGCTGAAGTCTATCAGTTTGGTTGTCTACTCGTTCACGTAGATCATAAAAAGGCAATGAGTTAGTGGGTTGTTAGCCGAGGGACTTGTGATGGGAAGGATATTTTGCATTTCATTCCAGTGATTGCTATGCGTACAGTTCTGAGGTACGCATCTCCTCGTTCCCAGAAGATGGTACATGATGTGTGTGGCTGTGTGCTTGCGTGTGTGGTGGAATTTCGACGCAGACGCAATCATTCACCATGGATTGCCCACTTGTTCAATGCCAAATAGCATAACTGAAAGTCGAGCAATAAAAGTTTCCACAAGGAGGCATTGCAGTTCTCATTAGACAGTATAGGATATCATACCTTATATCCCAAATCTGAATCTTCAAAAAATAGGAGGAAGAAGGAAGGCGATACTGCCTCCTCCCTATTCTCCCCATATTTGTTTACCTTAGAAAAAAATCAACCCACAGGATGTTTCATCAAGTCCTTAGCAATTTGCCATTTATCCAAAATGAATTCCAATTCATCTCAAATGCGAAGACTCCATTTTCTTACAAACTTGTCCTTCAGTACGCATTGTCTCTGGCTTTGAAGCCTGATGGCTAGGGAATTAAAGCAAGTATTGTTCAAGGAAATAAACAAATACGACAAGAACTGTTCGTTTTCTACCTTCCAACTTCCTATCTATCTTGTTTTTGTTCTTTCTGGAAAAGAGAAGGAAGTATTCGGCAGTTTTTGCCGATCCTATATATTGCGTGATTAACCAACCCTTTTGTCCGCCTTCGGATGGATGAAGAAGTGAGCGCTTTGCTTCATGCAATATGAAAGCCTTCCATCTGACTGCATTCTATTTGATCCCGTGCGTGATTTCTATCGCCAGATTTCTCGCCAACATTTAATTGTCTCAATTTCCTCCTGTATTTCTCCCATTACTGTTTATTTAGGGTAGAAAAATGCCTTTTGAGTGCCTTTTTATGCTGTCCATTTGTCTCACAAACCTTACTAGTGCCAAAGGAACCAACTTCCGTGAATGCAGTCTACATCGAGAAGAAGGGTGTTCTCGTTACCTGGGCAATGCCTGAGGGCTTTATACAAACCTCTCACCAACGTGAGAAAGCAAGGAGTAAAACGAGCGCCAAGTCCATCATCTACCGCCAGTTTGTTGTGGAATATGCCAAACAGGTGAACATCGCACAGCCTACACTATGGATGGCTTCGAAAACTGCGGGACCACAGACAAGTATTACACTAGTATGTCCTTTGTCTGCTCCTTTAAATTAGTCAAAATGCTGTTGTGGTATTTAGGACATCTCTGAGGCCATCCTGAAGTATGCAAATCCAGAAGAAGCTGGAGGACTAATGACTAGCCTATCACCGGCTTGGAGGCTGAATCGCATTGATTAGAGCGCTTTAAAAAAACCTTCCCTTCCGTTTGTTCACCACTGTCGTCCATGTGCTTGTCCATTACCTGTCATTCATTTTACAATGCTTTTTTCCCCGTTTGGCATGTGCTGGCAAAACGCAACTAAGGTTGCATCAAACTTACTGGGTCCAATTTCGCATCGTTTCACACCCGCTGCAAAGTGAGAAAGAAGAGGAAAAAAATGTCTAATTAAGAGCTTTTATTTATGTTGTCTCTAGGTCGTTGGCCTTGCCTCCCGGGAGGGAGAGTGAGTTACACAGAGGGAGAGGGAGACAGGGTTAATTGAATTTGATATTCAGCACCACAATTTAGTGTACGTGGGTGGTTTTGACGTTAGTTAAGATAAAACGGTGATGTAAATAATTCAACGAGTTGCAAAGAAAGTTGCAACTTTCTAGGTGGATGGGCCGAGAAAATTTGCCTGGATTTTGCCCAACGTTTTTAGCATTCGGCGCACTGTGTCTGGGAGAATGGTGGCATAGGCGTGACATGAGCAGAGCCCCATACTTCCGTGGCACAGGCGAAATCGTGGGAATGGTAAAATCATACAAAACTATACAAAGGGAACAACTAACAGCCTTCGTCCTGTTTTGAGCTCCGAATCTGGCACTCCCAGTGATCACTCTTTTGTGTTATCCTTACTGAAATCAACTGTGAGAGGGAAACAAGAGAGGGATGGGAATTCACTGGAAGCCTGAAATCTCGTAGATCCTGAAAACTTTATTCATCATAACTTTTGTTGACAAGTAGCGCTTGAACTTGTTTCACCATGTCCAACAGCTAGCTCACGCCATGGCTCGACCTCTTTTCCTATGATCTTTTGCATATCCCAACTTGTCACTTTTAATGTTGTCCATTATCACGAATGGCACCTACGGAGCCAAATTATGAGAGACTGAAAAGGGTAAAGTATCTTTCCGAAATGTCACAATAAACAATTTTCGTATTTTTCGTCCCCATGCAGCCCATTCTTGAAAATCCCGAAAATTATGTCGTGCGTGTACAATCAGTTGGAATTGCCAACTTGCACAGTGAATGGTCGGCTCCAATTTTGGTTCAGAAAGTACATTCAACAGATTCTATGGCTGTTGAAAACCTTAAATGTCAAGCTGTCACTGAAAATGGAAGTAATGCTGAGCTGGAACTCACTTGGAATCTTGTGGAACTGCCCACCGCTCAAAGAATTATCCACTACTTGGTAGGTCAGCATCATTTTTTTAAACAGCGAAAGAAACTTTAACCATATAATTCGAATTTTTCATCAACTTTAGGTCAATTACACCGGTGGAAGGGTCTATCTTAATGCAGATGGCCATCGTATCCGAGAATCGCAGGGGGAACGCGAACAATCATTGCGAGCCCCTGAAGTCTCCTTCGGTATGGTCGTACACCGCCTCGTTGGTCTGAGCTTCAATAGTGCCTATCAGGTCGACGTACTTCCCGTTTTTAAACGTTCCATGATATCTGGAGTCTTTGGTGAAGCAGAATCTGTGTTCTGTCGTACGCTGTCAAAACGTAAGTCTCCAGCGCTTTGTTCAGCTTTAAGGCTCGTAAATTATGAAGCTGAGTGATGACACTCCAACCACCACTTAGCACCACAATTTGTCCCCACACCTGATTTTCATCCTTCACCAAACGGAGGAGCCGGTCTTATAACGGTTTATCGCGCGGATGAACAGAATGGAACAGTAGCCACCTACGAAATCCTGGCCAGGGAGGCCGGTCCGATCGGTAAAACTCAGGCTCTTGCGGTATTGGCGCAGTTTCCAGCTGTCACACTGTTCAGACCACTTACCAAAGTGGTGCGCGTGGTACTAAATGGATCGGCAGGAGCGAATGCGGGTGGAGAAGGTGGAACTTTCTTTGCCCCGCCACTTGTGTCCGGCCAGACATACCAGGTCGCCGTAAGGGCCTGTGTTGAGGTAATAATTACACCTACTGAAATGAAATCAGTAGATATTTTGTCTATCTGGCCTTTGAAAATAATATAAAATTGGAATCCTACTACTCGATTTGCCATCTTAATGCTGGGAGTTTTATAGCAGATTGCTGTCATGACAAACGCTTGACTATGTATGTCGGCTTTGCGTTTTTTCTCCATATTGAGTTTTTTTACATCAGTGACATGTCATTAATAAAAGTTGACTTTTCTTTGTGAAGAAAATAAATAAAACCGTATCTTCCAGATTTTAACCGGCAAAAAGAAAGCTAAAATCTAATTTTTTTGAGTTGTGGATGGAGCTGAAAGCATATGGCATTGTGCGTTTATAAGACAACCCCTATCTATTTACCCACGCTGATATATATAATTTCCTGGTGCCTTCGTTTATTTTGCTAGGGTCATGATGCAATTGCCTCAGAGGTTAATCTTATTAGAGGCGGAGACTTGAGTGCAGCCTCGCTCTGCAGTACGAGTGATTGGTCGGGTCTGGAACCGAGAAATTCCGACCTATCAAAAACAAACCAATCAGCTCCTCAGGTCCGATATGACCTTGAGGAAGATGACCCATTATGGCCAGCCATTGTGAGAGAAAACATAAGCGCTATTGCGACTGCAGTGCAGACGCCTTTCAACGATGCTGCTACGGGTAGGTTATAGGGTCCAAAATCAAGCTTTACCAAAGCCAAAGTGGGAATATTTATGTCTTGCAGTGGGCTGGATATTTCACGAAAGGTTTAGGAATGAAAACTATATGAATTTGGGACTAGCTTTGTTACGAATGTACAGAAGGGTTGAGAGATTGCATGTATTCGGCGAGATTGAGTGTAGTGTGGGCAGTAGGATGTTACAATAAATGACGTAAATGCAGTAGTGTCACCAAAATGGTGAAAGAAATAAGGCAAATCAAGAAGTCCTGGTAGCTAAATGTATAATCGAAACAAATGTCACTCTACTACAGCAGAGACGGTGACTGAATAGAGGAAAAAGATCCGGCTAGTCAGAGAGTATCATTCTCTTATTAGTTCCACGTCTGGGAGAGCAGGATTTAATTTCCACGGAAATTTACTTCCCCTCCGCCAATGGGATTGTCCACGTGGCACATCCAGTCCCACGTACTGCAGCTGTCCCCATCGCTGGTTCCTCGCACAGTGACCGGATCCAGATCATCGTCGCCGCTCTCTCCATCATCGTCGGGGTCTGCATTCTCGCCTTCGTCTGTTTCCTTATAATCCGACACTTCCAGCATCATGGAGGTCATTCTCATCACCAACACGACCATCATGGTGGGAAATTTGGTGGAAATGGCAACACCATAAAGCCACTGGAAGCCGCTCAGATGAAAATTAATCACGGAGGAATTTCCAACTTTTCCTCCCCCACTGCTCCCCTCCTCCGTTACGAACCTTTAGTGTCGGGTCAAGGGATGCGTTCGCCTGATGGCCTTTCACTACACTCAGAGCTGCTGGGTACCGCATCGCTCGGCCGCTTTGGTGGCAATGAAAGTGCGGCGATGATGTCAATGGGTAGCAATTGTGTTTGTTCAACACCGACGGCAACTGGAACGGCAGTTTCGTTGGAAATGCTATCAATGGGATTAGGGGGGCGGCAACCACCACCACCCTACTTCATGAACCCACCGCCTCCGCTTATACCTGACATGTTAAGTGAGTAAACAGTTTCAAGGCATCCAATCGGTCTTGTATTTTTAGCTCATGTTTAGTAAACAGGAAAGCGCGACTACTAAAGATCCTAAGGCAAAAAGTAGAAATCTTGGTTGGAAAAAATAATAGGTCAGCTCAGAGCGTTACTAGCAGTCTAACTCGACTATTTTAATTGAAAACGGCCAGTGGATAGATTCAAAAGTTCTTTTCTGCTTGTTTATTGGTCAGATGACCAGGTGACATCCCAGCCGGTGGCACTCGAAGACTTGGCCTCCCACGTTGAGCAGTTGAAACAGAACCAAGGTCTCCTTCTTTCTGCAGAGTTCGAATCCATTGATCCGGGGGGTCAATTCACTTGGGAGCACTCCAGCCGCCCCGCAAATCGACCCAAAAATCGATATGCCAACGTAGTCACCTATGATCACTCACGTGTCATTCTTAGTCGAGTAGATGGGGATCTAGAAAGTGATTATATCAATGCAAACTTCCTTGATGGCTACAACCGAAAACGAGCCTATATTGCCACCCAGGTTTGTGACAATTACTTATTCGAAATTTCTTTTGAAGTTACGAAGTTGCTTTTGAGAAGACAGCTAATGTCTGCTTTGCTCTTTGTCCAAGGGACCACTTCCAAATACAGTTTGTGACTTTTGGCGAATGGTGTGGGAGCAGCGTTCGAGCACAATTGTTGCGATGACTCGATTGGAGGAGAGAGAGAGGATCAAGTGTGAACAGTACTGGCCAGGCAGTGGTCTACCGGCCAGCTCGCGACTCAGTCCAACGAAAAGCCTTGATTGGCTCTCACCAAGGACAACCATAATCACAAACTCCGAGAGTGCGCAAACTATTGCAACTGCTTCTGCTTCGCCAATAGCAACCACAACGTATGGACAGATTACTGTCAGTTTGATGGAGGTTATGGAACTGGCTTATTACACTGTGAGGACCTTCACAGTCCAGAAAAGTGGGTAAGTCATCGAAAAGACAAGTTTTTTGTAAATCATTGAAATCCCCAAAGTAAATGCTGAAAAAGGATAGCCATCGAGGTTGAACCCATCACCGATTGACCATCTTTGAGGTATTAAAACTACACGGTTGTAATTGGGATGGAAGCCTTCTGTACTAATCGGTGTCTGAGGGTTGATGTTCTGCCTAATCAAATCAGCTTTTCGATGAAGGCGTTAGAGGTTTATCTAAAGCTTGAAACAATAGAAATAAAGCGCCGCCACGTGGCGATGGAAATTATCCCTTATATTAATTCAAAAAAAGATCTCAATGCATCTAGACCTTTTAAAATGACAGAGCTACCTATAAGGACATCACTTTCTTGAACGGAAAACAAAAGGTGGAAGATCCTTTTGTTCTCATTACCTTAACTACATTTTAGATTACTTTAATCCTTACAATAACTCAGCCCTACCTTTAAGTGGGATACCACATACTCTGTCCTTTAATTCTCCCACTGCAGATGTCGGGAGAAACGTGAAATTCGGCATTTGCAATTCACCGCATGGCCAGATCATGGAGTCCCCAATCATCCTGCACCTCTACTCATGTTTCTACGGCGAGTGAATGCAGAATTTGTGCCTGATGCTGGACCAATCATCGTTCACTGCTCAGCTGGAGTTGGACGCACAGGTTGGTGCTGACGGCTGGTCGTATTTTTGTTGATTTTGGCATTACTATAGCCGGTTTAAGTTATTCTACCCCTAAAATCAAAAAAAAAAAATTTAACTAAATTGTCATAATCTGTCTTCTTAAGAGATAAGAAAACTGCGCTGTCACATATATGTGACACAGAGAGAAGACGTGCTTATAACTAATCTGCCTAGATCAAAAACTTCTTATTTATGTACTTGTTGCCATTTAACGTTTAGCCCCGAACCTCTCAAATTTGCATTTATAAATATGCTCACAAATATATAAGTGGTAATCTGGACTTCTTTATTACTAGGTGCCTACATAGTGTTGGATATTCTCCTACAACAAATGCACCACGAGAACGCAGTCAACGTCCTCGCTGTGGTAACTCAACTTCGTAGTCAACGCAACTTTGTGGTTCAAACCAAAGAGCAGTACGTTTTCATCTACGAGGCCCTATTAGAGGCCGCGTTGAGTGGAAATACCGAGCTTCCAGCGCGTCAGCTGCGTGGTCACTGGCACAAACTGATAGTACCCTGCTGCTCTGAGGAGGAGTCAATTACAACGCCACCGCTGGAGCCAAATCATGACCCTCTTGCTAACACCGGTCTAGCCTTAGAGTTCGGTCAACTGGTTAACCAGACGGCTGGACCATTTGCGGCGCTGATTGCGCATCAATCCCCAGGCGGACTGCTAGCCTGTTCCGATAGTTTTACGGACTCACCAGGGAATGTTCTGAGTGGAGCTTTACCGGTGAGTGTCGAAGAAGATAATTTCTCCTCTGGTAACTCCAATTCGAGTAAGGAAGGATGCTAGTTTTTCCAGAAAGCCCACATTAGTGGATACAAAGTAAGAAAAAGTAATTTTGGTGGTTGTTTGGATCGCCGCAAATTGCTCACCGAATCGGAATAAAAAGTGGTTCTACTTGATTTATTGCTTTAGGTAAACATACCGAAGAACAGGTGCGGCACCGACTTCGTACCCTATGAGAGTAACCGAGTGAAATTATCGTCAATTAGAGGGGTTGAGGGTTCTGATTACATCAACGCCTCCTACGTCGATAGTTATCGGTCGAGATCAGCTTTTATCGCTACGCAGACACCAATGATGCCGTTTGTGGAAGACTTCTGGCGAATGATATGGGAATCTGGTTCTTGCATAATAGTGCAACTCGATTCCTACGAATTCGACAAAGAAGTACGTGAACATCCTGTCACTTTTATTGATTGCATAAGTAGATGTATATCTTTTGACTACTTAACAGGCAAATTTTGGGTTATGAATTAAATTCGGGAGATTTTCTTAATTTTGTTCGTTAACTGAGAAGAAAACCACAATGCTTTTTTTCTAGCCACCCTATTGGCCAGTGGAAGAAGCAACAAGGTTCGGATTTTTAGTGGCAGAGGCCCTGGCTTCTTACGATATGACGGCTTATGTTCTACGGGAATTCCGATTAACGGATGCCAAGAGCAGTCAATCTCGAATAATTCGTCTTTTTGAAGCTTCACACCTCTCTCTTCTGATTGGCCGAGCAATAACCTCCCCTCGACACATGAACCAATCCGGTGCAAGTGATGTTACGCTACCACCTTCACTACCACCATTGGCTGAGTGGCTGCCCAATCGCTCATTGGCAAATAATACTCCTACTTTTGGGTTCATCAATGGTGGAACTAATTACTATCGATCTGTCTCTACTGACAGTTATGGGAAGGGTGTATTTGACGACCTGACATGTCAAAAGGCTGCTGTCAGTCTGATTGACCTGATTGAACAGGTGCATAAAACTCAAGAACAATTTGGGCTGGAGGGACCAATCACCGTTCACTGCAGGTGAGTTTCCACTGCGATTAGTAAATAAAATAAATTGCTAAATAAAGCGAGGTAATTTTGAATAACGTGACAGTATTAATAAGAAGTGTTTTAGTGATATTGAGAACTGGGGTTTTGGAAAAAAAGAATGTCAAAAAAACCAATTTTACGGGGTTGGAATTGCATTTAAGTCGTCTCAGCATAGCTTCCTACTTTTACACCGTTATGTGCACTTACGTCGGTGTCAAATTAGCACTTTCAAAGCATCTTCAACGTAGAGTAATTGGATACTAGGACTTAATCATCATCACATCTTGGGGGAGTCTGTTTTACTCCATCCTTGGTCTAAAGCGAAAACCCATCCCTGTTTTCAGCGTGAAAATGCTCTTGAACCCTTTATCCCACAGAAAGATTTGTCTCTGGTGAGTCGATAATGCATCTAGGGTCAGGTAATAAATGTTCTGAATGTCCTTCATTAGGAATGACAGTCAAAACTGTGGGATGGAAACATCAAGCCTTGTGGCGTCGCTGCTGCTATTTCGACAATGAGTGGCTAGGCGTTGTACTACTGCAGTGTGTTACAAGTTGACTCTACGGGTGGATGCCCGCTCATTTACTCTAAAATTTGTTAATCGTCACCCGTTAGTTCATAGAAGACTTTTGGCTGCTGCCTTGATTAAAGGTGTCTGGATTAGCTCGAGCTAGGTCGCATAATAGGCTATGCCTAATATTTCCTTCATGTACATCTCTCGTATACAAGAACATTTATATTGTTTGGCATAACTTATAAGAAGCTCCACTCATTCGATGTCAGTAGACATGATATCTATGTTTTAACAGGACCGGGACTGGCTACACAGGCATGTTTCTGATGCTCTCCATCCTCTTCGATCGAATGCGTGTCGAAGGCGTTGTTGACGCCTTTCAGACAACAAAACTACTCTGGTGGCAACGACGTGGTCTTGTCGAGACCCCCACGGAGTATGCCTTCTGCTATACCACTGCACTGGAGTACTTAAATCTCTACGAACCACTTCCCGTCAACCAAACGACTACACAAACGCCCTCTTCCACCCTCTCCTAGATTGTCCAGTCTATTTAATTTTCTTTCCACTTTTCTGGTGCTCTTTCACGCCTACAGTTATACATACCCTCTCTCGAGTACTTTCTTCAAAAACCATGAATAACTTGCTTGGTGTGTTCGCCTCCCGCCAAGCATTTCTGTACATAGTCAGACCAAGGTTTGGTGTGAATGAATGTATGTAAGCACTGATAGCCTGTGACCAAATGAGAGTAGAAAATGTCAAACATGTTCTGAGTTTTCTTTCAAGATCGGACTGAGGTGCTATTCGACATGTTTCCCACCAAGGTTTGACTTTATCCTATCCTTAACCTTCTGTTGGTGGAAGTGGCTTTCTTTATCATAGATGGTGGTCTTTGTTGATAAAAACATTCAAAGATTATTGTACTATTAGAAACCTGAACTGAATTTGATTGGTTTTGCAATAAGGATTCTATCCTGCATACCATTTGGTGCAACCAGTCATCCTAAGCTGGCGAAAAACGTGCGTCACGTATACGTGACGTAGGTGCAGAATTCAAAACCTCGATCAGATATTTCAAGGACGTGAATACCCTATACGGGCATTTAATGACCACTGATTTCTTCAAAAACATCAAGTTACTGCAGTAAGCAGTACGAGAAAATCAAGAAATCCTTCTATTTTCACCTCAAATTCTCAACCAGCATGACTCAGGCGGCAAAAAAGCTTCAAATGAAGGGTAAATATAGGAAAAATTTCAGCAAAAGTAGTGCTTGTTGTAATACCGATCGCAAAAGGACCGAAAGCATAACCCATTGAGTCGTAAATTACGCGAGTGGGTGCTACCTAATAGGCTGTAAGAAAGGAAGACTTGGAAGCATTGAAGAGGAAAGTACACATGAATGACTTATGCAAAAGGANATTCATCAATTTCTACCTCTCGCTTACCGTCAATGGTAGTGCAAAGAGAGTACCTTTGAGCTGGAGTAGAGCACAGAATAGAAGAGTGGAGTGGAATCGACACAATCGAGTCTAGGCATCCAGATAACTTTACTGGCCTCTAAGACCTCCACTAAGATTTTAAATACGCAAAAAAAAAAAAACAGAAAAAAGCAGTATAGTACACCGGAGTAGAGTGGCTGGGTAAGTGGTGAGATGCCGCTCTGCTGTAACCAAGGGGTACATGCTGGGCCTACCAATCAGTCGGTTTGGCATCCACTTAACCAACAATCCTTTCTCTTGGCGTCATTTTTATTTCTACAGTCGTGTGACAAAAAATAGGTTTCTTTCGTAAGCACTGCTCCGCATGACAAGGTTGGCTACTTTTGCCGCAGTTGCCATGGTATCACGTAGTAAACATTTTTATCAGTTAATCTAAATTTTAAGACCGACATTGCACACGTTATAAAACAACGATGGCGGTGGAGCTATAAAACTCAATCAAGGAATCTGAATAAAGAATTTGTCTTATGGAAGTTGGAATGAAGTCGGGTTTGCATCAGCCAGAAGTACTGGTGGAAATACAACTTCCTCTCTTACATAATCCTAGTAGGGGAGTCGCCTTAAGAACTTTACTTTCAACAGGCAGTGGCTTCGTTTTCGAACCCGTAAAATACACAAATTTCTATATGCAGGAACAATAGTAACAAATCCCTTGTCAAAATTTTACAGGGAAATGATCACCATAGCCCAGACGGCCATTAGTTTTGATTAAGCTACAAGCCTTGACGCCTCAAGTCAGGGACCTAGAAAAACACTACCATCGTGTCCAAACGAAATCACTCCGTTTACAACAGGCGACTGAGGGCAAGCACAAATGAAGGGACAACTGCACCATATTAGCTGTACGATCAGTTGTCAATCAGGTGTCACAATACACATTTACACTACTCAGCACGTCAAATGCCCTCCAGTCTAAAATTGGCAGCAGAATTTAAACGATGCCTTGTACTGCCACGAGAAGACGTCTCTGTCCTTCATGCCAGAAGGCAACGTCATGGAAGGGAATACACGTCCCCGAAGCTCCAGCGTGGAAGTAGGAAACCTTGGAAAAGATTAGAAGCATGCATCTCCTCTTCTCGGCGCCTTAACCGGCAGTTCAAAGGAATTTTTCACAATCGAGTGAATATTTGCCTTTGATTTACATTTACAAATGGAATGGTTTTGGCTCCATTAAAGCTTTTTTTCTCCATAATAAATTAGAATAGAAGCCCTATGAAAAATCAAATGGTCCAGTGAAAGTTCACGGTATCAGAGAATTAAAATAGAAGTTTGCATGCAAACAGCGGAGGGACTTTTCAAATCCCGCAACGAAAAATTTGCTGAAGTATGTTTGCTTGAGACTCGATTATCTAACTAGCGAGCTGAAAGGGAGGCCTTTTGACTAAACTGTGCGACATTTCACTGCAGCTATCCATTCACTAACCAACGCACACCGCTATGGAAGGTGCAACATCATCTCAGTAAGATTTTGATTCTGATTGCAGCCTGTGTTTGTGCAGTGGGATTAGACATCCATCTACCCGATTTGGTATATCACGACGTAATTCATGCGAAAAAGTAAAAAATTAGTTCTGCTTTTAATTCATTTTTCTTGGATAAAGCCAGAAAGTTTTAACCATATAAGGAAGCCCCCTGTCCCTTACCCTCATAACCCACTCCTCGTTTCTAAATTCACATTGTAAAGCTAAAATTTGGGAACACTTCCCTATTGCCTAGGAGACAGAAGGGAGAAAGCAAAGGCTGATAGTATTTTTTTCATTTAATAAATATTATCTCTTCCATTCACTAGCACTTGCCTATTAGAAACCTTAATTTTGCAGCTTTGATAAGTGGGTTTCGGATTTGGCAGGTAGGGCTAGACGTCATGGGATAGACGTGACCAGAATGGTTGAATGTACAATATATCCAGCAAATTCTGATCTCTGATAATCTTTAGGGTTATGGAAGATGATGGTAATTTCTTACCTCATTCCTATATCTCGCGATCTCATAATCAAGGTAACAGTTTACATCTGGATGATGTCGAACATTGTCTAACATTAAATAAAACTTACCGCTAGTTAAGTATTACCCAAGGGACATCTTCATGTATCGGCACCACCTTGCTCCACTTCAAATAGTCTGCACAAATCAGTATTGCATGGCTCTAAATATCTATGATAATGTGGCCTTCTGAATGCTTTCTTTGGACATTCCGAACTATTATTTTCGAAGGCTGAGTACCCAGCGTACCTGATAGACGACTGACCTACTCATTGATGTCCACTGCTATCAAGATCGTCTGTTTTAAGCTACTTTGAGGTAGATGTAATTTCCTGAAAAGCGGACAAATCTGTGGTTTTTATAATGCAAAATAGCAAATTTGACCACACTTTTCTGGAAGGGACCTTTGAAATGACTTTGTGAAACTCAGCAATCTGTCGGTGGCTGTTTAACACTTCCATCCTAACATATTCGACAAACGCCTGCGCAGCCGAAGAAATTTTTTAAACATCAAATGTTGAAAATAACTGAGGTCAGCACTTAATCATTAGGTGTAAATTTTACGGACAAATTTGGACGCCGCTTCTTCAACTTAAGAACTAAGTCAGGATATTAATTCAAAGTTACAATAGCTACCGCAAACCCATTCTCCCTTGCAGCGATATCAAGAAAAACCGTGATAATTACCACTCCTAAATCTTCTGCAGAATACGCAAACTGCTTGACTGAATCCGACAATTTTTTAAAGGCTTGGTATTGCTTCTTGTTTAGAGATGTCTAGTACCTCACAAGAACGAGACCCCCTTACGTCGTCCGACTGAACGAGATATCGAGGTTAACTTAAGTAGCTAGACACCATTTCAGTGTCTATTATTTCCAACCTACGTTTGAAGGAGGCATAGAAATCGGTTGCATTTGAAGTGACCAAAACATCACCTCTATGGGTAATGTTAAAGCTTAGGAAAGGCGAAAAGGAAAACAAATAAGAGAAAAAAGGAAGAGAAGGCGAAAAGGAAGCCTTAAGTGGAAAAACAAAACCTCAGCGCTGATAAGAATAAATGAATTCGTCAACAGCATGAACTGGCAAAGGATGGCATGCAGTAGTACACTAGCCAAGGACTAATCAGGTAAATTATTTTAAACATAAGCTCAAATTAACTTTTGGTTGCCACCTACTACTTTTATTCTGTAAGTAACATCGGTTAATTTGTTTCTCTATAATGTGATAGACGCTAATCTTAGTCACAAATATCTATAATCTCAAACTTAGTACAAACTTTTCATCAGGCGAATTATTCATCTCCTGCTTCATTTATTCACCTGCCTAAAACTTCGAAATTAAGGAATGGAGAATAGTTCTATTCCACAAACACTTGACATGACATTCAGGCAGTGTATTTCATTTCTGCATCCCATTCTGGCTACCTCCTGCAAATTTCAATAAAAAATTTTAATCAAGCTTGTAAAACCTCTAAGGAGAAAGAATCTCACTCGAAAGCACCTCAGCGCACTCATGAAGAGATCACTGAATCTACCAACACTTGCCTTCCTTATTTACCTTGACCTTCTGGTTGCCAAGATGTAAAATATTTGACACCCAATATCTGCACCACGTCTAAACTTATCTCTTACGCATCGCCAACTCCACACGATTCCCTACAGGTGCGTGCAAGGGTTACACATTGATCATATTTTCCGTTTGGCACCCGGACAAAATTACGGTATCCACACAACTGGCAGAGGGCAAACAACAACTTGAAAAGACATCTTTTTAGTATTTCCCAGGTTCAATGAAGAGATTTCCTACAAAGTGTAAGGTTAGGTTGAGAAGGATGTGCTTTAAGTGCCGACCTTGTACTTCTTCCTCGAAATGCTTCCAGGTGGAGGAAGAATCAAGGAGAACGTAAGCAGACATGCGTTGTCTTTCCGTTTTCAGCTCCACACGTAATAAAAAAGAAGTTCATTTTGCTACTCATATTACAGCTTCTCTAACACGCACTGTTTGAGCCACCTTAAAGTACTTTTGCTGTGTTCTGTTCAAGCAGTTACCCTGTTCCGCTTCTTCTAGCACGACGATGCAAAGGCTAAATATATTTCTATTTTCCCCTCCCCGCCCAGAAAAAATTTTTCTAATACAACCGCTGATTGCTGATGCGTCAATTTAAGGCCCGTTGGGTGTGTTCACCTATTCAAAACCAATACAGAAAATGAACATTAAATATCCAAAACGCTGCTCTCCATTAGTGAAAATGTGGAGGTAAATGGAAATTTTGTGTTGGTTTCCTGTGCTGCTTGTAAGTAATTGACCACACCCAATGAATAACAGATTCTCTCGCATTTTCCAACACCAAAGGGTGTCTGGCGGCCTCCTTTTTCGCCCCGAATTCTACTCCAAAATGTACAGCTTTCTGTAAAATAGCTTTACTTTGGAGCAGCTAGATTTAATGCACATTGACACCCCTGCAGGTGAACATTGACATGGACAGTCCACTACGCACATACGCCCGCGCAAACACAAACAAACATAGAAAACAGACACATTGACCTTAGCATGACGTGACACATAGCTTAAAAGTGCATTGTAGATGATAAATAAAATCGTCTGAGCAAGGATATGCCCCTTCCCAACATGAACAGTGAAATTCAAAGGCCACTTCTCGGCGGAGGTCAGTCAGTTAGCTGACTATAGAAATGAAATGTAGAGCGGATTTTTTAAAATACGGGCAAAAAGTGAGGATCAAATAAGCAGCTCTTCAAGCTCATTGTCATTTTTTAAGTAAACATCTATTTACGGAACCGCTTCCTTCCTTTTTTGCATGTAGGTGCAAAAAAATACTACGATACACAAGTAAATATTGCTGTTACACGCATTCCCTTCATTATCAAGCGTGGAGAACCTTCCTTCCTTTGAGTGGTTTACCACTAACGTCAAGGTGATGAAATTGCTTCTGGATGACAAATCTTGGTGCTGCCCACCCCAACTCCTCTGTGCTCTTGAAACCGATTTTAACCCTCCACGCCAAGACGACGAGATTGCATAGCATCACATGCTTTTAATAATCATTTTGTACAGTTTCCAAATGGTGGAAAAGTAGCAGGGTAGGCATTAAATAGACCCTAACGATAGACCAACTTGGACCTATACTCTATTGCATGCTATGCACAAGTGTTAACAACGTACAAAGGTAGCTTTAGTGGACGTCTAACCACTTTTCAAGTATACCATAAAAGTGTGAGAACTTTTCCTACATATACAAAAGGTGTTTTTCTAATTGTGATTATTCACGCGTGGTGTATGATCTGCTTTGATATCCCCCCAAGGAGTGAATGCAACTTGTGAATGAAATTGGGGCCAACTGAACCCCTCATGCAAGCATCACATGCCCTAGGTCAGTCTTCACAGAATTTGTTAAAAAAATTGGCACCAGTGACTTTGCTAACTCACGGCTCCTTTTCTTCTCAGACAGCTTATGGAATTTCAAGGTCGACAGACAAACATTGACTCACTAGTTCTCCCACTGCGAGCCACTTCTACTACCCATTGTCTACTTCTGTTGATGGCACTATGGCTGGCAATAAGATCATGACCACCGATAGCAGGTTGTTGTGGCAAACATTCCTGGGTAATCAAGAAAACTTCTTTTTCCTCATCTCGTATTTGCAAGAAGCATGCTTCAGTCCGCAAAAAAGCTTCAGAAACAGTGCAGACATGAGAGCATTTGCTAGTTGAAGTCGAATTAGATGTGATATGGTTGTAAAAGGCCCAAAAGCAGGACTTAGGGGGTGAAATTTATACAAAGGGGCATTAACAACCTGCCTCTACAAAAGGAGGATTCTGTAGCATTGAAGAGGAAAGTACATCTAGATGTCACAGAGTTGAGCAACTCCAACATGAATTAAGCGCCAGACTGTCCAGCAATTCCCACCTCTGGTAGGGAGATAAGAGTGTCTTTAAACAAGAGCAGAGAACATTGCAAAAGAGAGCGCTGCAAGACAGAGGAGAACAATAGAATAGAGTGGAGTAGAGTAGAGCAAAACACAGCACTGTGTTTGAGAGTTGAGATGGCTTTCCTATTCCCCAAACATCTCCACTAAGCTTTCGACTACTCAGTCAACCGGAGTTGACATTTTTGCATTATCTGCAAACAAACCTAATCTGGACAAGCCCATTCGCACCAAATCTATAAGATCACTTCTCCATGACAAATCACTTGTCCGGATCGTATCGGAAATCTTGCTTCAATGGAGGCTCCCAAGGTTCGTTCAAAGGAGGAATGAGCCAACTGCAATCACGTTGAATGCTACAACAGCTCAAGGTAGCCCAAGTACTGACGTCTTCACTGCGAAGTAAATGTAGTCAAGATTTCACAGTGGTCTATTCAACATGGTAACCACAGTGCAGAGAAGACGTAAAACATCATTTCTGTTGTTTCAAAACAGTCGAGGCATACTACAAGGAAAGAACTGGTACAATGCATTGTACCAAGTGACCGGTTGGATTGATGGATTTTACAGCAGGCTAAAACGCTTTCCACCTCCCTTTAAAATCGTCTCCAACTCCACACGACTGGGTGAGTAGAAGTAGGCACCGGTGAGGGGACGAGTGAAGTGGAACAACCCGTCCTCGATACGATCATGCGACAGGCCTGCCATGCGATCCAGTGCCCAGTCGAAGATTTGCGGTGACTTCGTGTAGGCTACAAAGAAGAGACCGCATTCACCTGAGGCGATGCCGTATGGTAGTGAGTGGCGCACCATTCGTCCCGTCATGCCGCTTGTGTCCGCAGCATCTGAAAATGTCAAAAACATTTGATTACCTTTCCACTGCTTGCTTCAGCTACTACATTAGCTCACTTCCCTCATGGGGGATCTCTCTCTACCAAGGCGGAGATGGGATGAAAACACCTTGTTGCCTAGCACAAGTGTACTATCAAAAAGGGATGCTATTACAGCGGCAATATAAGCTTTAAGGTGTGTCGAATCTCCTCCTACCACTACCACTACTAAATTCTTTAGTCAAAAGGCAGACGATGGTACTAGTGTGGGTCCTCATCCAACACCGCATGGTGAGGAAAGGAGCAACAGCCAAGTTAGGAGTCAACCCCGACCCCACGACCATCTTATACCGGATACAAAATCACCATGTGCGCAGAAGACTTCAGGCGCAGTTTGCTCGCTGACGACACTCCCATCCACTGCTCATCCAATCCACTGTGAGACATTTGATCTGAAGATGTAACTGCGCGGGAGATAGATGTACGACTACCCCATCTATGGTGGTTATCATTCCACAGTTTCAATAGCTGCTTCTGCGAAAGTTCTGCTAATGGCTTTGTAAGCCTGTTACACCTGGTCTATCCACCATCTAACGCGGAGTTTTACAAGAAATCATCCACTCTCACTTAGCTTACACTGGGTGCCACTGCGGACAGGATGTTCCGTAATGATTCAACCAATGCCGCGTGGGAGTTATGGTGCATTGTCCAAACGTTACTATTTGTGGGAATGTTTAAGCAGGATAGTTATGCTTTCACACCCTCTAAATATCCCTGCAAATCAATGCCTCCCCTGTAGCAACAACAAAGAATATCTGTTTCCATTGCAATTAGTGGTGAGAGGGACCTTCCCCAAGTACAAGCAATATGCATTTCTCAATTCTTACCAAGTAGTTCTATTTCTTACTCAAGTAAAACCACTTCTAGATGGGGAAAAGGCAATACAGTATCACAACGGCATTAAAAGTCACAAATGAGGCAATTGCCCACCACCTGTACTTCCACATCGGCTTTCAAGGCGAAAGTAAACCTTTGAACATGCAATTCCATAAATCTATTCCAATGAGTAATTAAAGGATGCATTTCATGTGCAACTCACCACGTTTGACCCGACCAAGATGCGAGGTGGGAGCAATCGGTTCTATCCTAATGTTGTCCGTTTTTGTACGGCCGACATTAGCCTCCATTGTTTTCACTACAAAAAGGAGAAAAGAAATGGAATGTACGTTTTTTTTACCACTGATCCTGAAAAACCCTCTAGCAGCCTCCTCCTACTTAGCATTGGTTTTTCTCTACAAAAATAAAGTGAAATGCGTTGCTGAAAATAAATGACGCAAAGAGAGAGGGATTCCCATTGTTAAAGCTAATTTGTTTGATTAAATTATGACGAGATATTTTACTGTGACGCAAAGTTGGGAAAAAAGGATGCTATTGAGTCAATTTGTTCGCTACCGTATAGTCTGCTCCATTCCATATTCCTCTCTTCAGGACGACAGACAAAGCTACTCGGCCCATGCCTTCGTCCAAACGCACGCGGTGATGAACATTCTACATTGATGATAGAAATCCATGAACTCTTTCAACCGTCCGCGATTCGATGTTCTTCATAGTAGCATTCATACACCCTCCTCATCCAAACAGATAAATCCTTCCGGATTACTTTTTTGATTATTTTGACGCTGATGCGGTGGTAAAACCCTATTCTGGGACTATTTCGATGCCTATCTTTTAAGGACTTTCAAGCAGGGAAGTGCGAGATCAAATACAACGGCTTCTTTACTATCAGGTTCAAGCAGTATGTTCCTACCTCTAACACCAGTTTTGCGCATGGATGTCAGATATGAGCCCTTTGGGTGCGAAACATGGCAAAAAACACGTGACACAGAAAGTAGCAAGTCTATGATTGCGTAATGTTGAGGCAGAATCGTGACGGCTATGTGGGAGCAGGTAATTGCAAACGCTACAAAAAGTACCTCCTTTAAAACATTTCTCAGCAGTATGTCTCTCTACAGCATAATATTAACCTTTTTTGGAGATGACGCAACTATCATTGGAAAGAGGACCGAAGCGCGTGTGACGTACCATTTTCGGAGGCAATCTTCTTCATGTCGTGCAACCATCGCTGAGTGAGGACGTAGCTTCCACCCGTTGTCTCGCTAACTGCAGCTTCAATGCGATCAGTCTCGTCGGCAGGATTTGCTGTGCCTGTAACGAAACAGAAAAGCCAAAATAATTATTCGAGCAACCTAAGCGACCGACTGAAAAACTCTCCTGGGATTGACGGCATAGACACTGGTAGACTATGGTAGTTAATGAGGATAATAACAGCGGAATTATGACAGGTGGAAATTGTAGCATCAAAGAAGCAATAAGAAATTAATCTTGCTTATCACAAGTGGAGAATAAAGTTGTCGGGTGTAGAAATCTGTCCGTCAACGAATAGGGCAACCAGATGGATATACGAATACTTGATAGGTTCGGAGTAATGGATCACAGTCGAAAAGAAAGACAAGAATGTAAGCGAACCCACCATCGACAAATCCGCTCAAATCGCGACCATCGCGATAGGTAAACCCGTACGTCTCCTCTGTACTTTGCACCGCACCTTTCGGCATGTCGTCTAACACCGCCTGAGCTAATTCGAAGAGCTTTCCTTGCTCTCCACACACTGCGTGCACCAAAATATCACCACCTTTTTAAAAAATAAGCAAAAGTTTGCAAGTATATAAGTACTTTTAAAAAAATAACTTCCGACTGCTTTATAACTCGACGGTTATCCGATTCAACGCCATCAATTTACCACCTGTCGAAAACGAATTTTTCGGTCTATAGAAATCTGCTTTTTCAGAGTCAGTATTTCTTTAGGCTTCTAAACATCAGCAAACTTGGTGAATTCGCAAAAATAATACACCTAATTAACAGATGGCCTAATAATGTAATCATAATTAACTTCCGTTCTGGAAGGCACTTTGTGCCCTTAGAAACAAGGCAAAACTGTGAAATACTAAAGCCGAAACCTATTTAGGTATTTTAGAATGATGGAATAAAAGGTGTTTGCGAGCATGTGTATTTAAGGAAATATCTTCAAAAATGAAAATATCAACTGCAGTAGGTAGAAGAAGCCTCTATGTGGATATTCTGTCATAATCTTTAAATTGCTCGGCTGGTTTGAGGGCTAGGTGGATGCTAAAATGCCGCCATGAATTACTATAGAAACATAAACTGGCGTTATTGCAGTGGAGATTTCTATCAGTCAGGCAGCCAGCCATTCAGAAATTTCTTCTTTTAACGTCATTTCTACTTCCACCTTTGTGTAACAAAAATACGCCTCTTTCGTAGGTTCCTTTCTACAGAACAAAAGCAACCACGTTTACCTCGGTTATCAAGATGTCATGTGCAGATAAAATAACTGCTAAGTACGAACACCAAGAGTCCTCCGTCTGAATGGGTACTATTGTGGAAACCCTGTCGAATTTTATGAAGGGATCAGAAATCAAACGGTTGGCTTGTAGTTCAACACCGACAACCGTCAGGTCTAAGATTTACACATCGTTAATAAAGCGTTTTTGAAGGATATTTATCTCTAAATTGAAATGCCCCTACCGTTCACTTAAAGTGTGATTCCAACAGAGATTAGGGATTCCTTACTCGTAAAGGGAACAATATGTATGGTACTTGGATTACCATTCCTATCAGAATTGCCAAATTACAAAAGTGACAAGCCCATTCAGCTCGCAGTGTTTTAGTCAGTGATTACACGCCCGCAGTCTTTGAAGTCAAAACAGTCTCAGAGATGATTTTACGACTGAATAACAGTTCACACTAACTATCTGCGTCACTACGCAGCACCATTCCAGTAGCCACTACAATAATGCAAAGTTTTACAATGGACATACTTCAATAAGAGCTTCTCAGGAAGCAAACTTTGCACTAGAGTAAGGTGAGATCGAAAGTCTTATGGTTAATAATTACAGTATGTGGTGAAAATTTACCGGTTGAAGGCATCTGCGCCACTTTGCCCTTGCGTTCACTGAAGGGAAAAGGCTCAACTCCATTTTTGTCTGCATCAGGATAGATTTTTGCGAGAAACTCCTGACCGAACGCCAAACCGACTATCAACTCATTGTCTTCATCTCGAATGTCTTTCGGTGAGATTCGATCAACGTGGGCCTAAGCGAAGGTGACAAGAATGGCCTTGAATAAAGTCAGCTAACCACAATTGCTCAAAGTTGATAGCAGTATTTAAAGGAAGGCTTCACACGTGCTTAAGTAAATGACATTTTGCCGCGTTGCCAAAACTTTACTGCCATGGGGAGACGTCGAAGTCCTTTGAGTGTGAAAACAACATTTTTAAGGGGAATGGGGATAATTTGAACAATCCAAGGGAATTTGGTGACATTAGTGGGCCCACTAAACTCTCACCTTATATTTACATTAACAAATGGAACGGGAATTGCTTGTCTTCACCCTTCCTGGGGTGCTTCCTACACAACTAAATGAAATGGAAAAGCACTGAAGGAACAGATGTTCCAGTGCGTCCTCAAGACAAAGGTTTGCAAGCAGAGAGCAAGGAAGCTGCCATACTCCGTATCATGAAAGTTGGTAGTGTAAGTTTGGTCGAGACACTCCTCATTCTCACACAGGGTAAACGATTCACAAATGACTAATTTGAGTCACCGCAGTCTACTATGTTTGCGGCATCATCGAGAGGATCATCATCAATCATGTCCACAATATGGCATAAGGGCTTGCTTTCATTGGCTGACCTTTATCCTATTTGTAGGAGTAAAATTACACAAATTCTACTGACAGAAAATCCCTCTCGAGGTGGCTAGCAATTATCCTCCCACAATACCTATCTAGGTAAATATTTTGGCAGCTGAATTTTTGCACATTGAGGTTACTTTTTAAGGCACAAAACGATAAGCTACTCTGTGTGCCCTATTGAGGGCACAAGCTATATAGGTTTCATAGAAAAGGAAAATGAGATGCGACACATACTTTTACATCCAATAATTGTCCCAAAATTCCCACCTAAC
>NW_020170465.1:25323-44359 GCF_000524195.1 Echinococcus granulosus | reverse complement strand
AAGATTTCCTAGAAAAAGTCCATTTAAGTAATTTCTTTTTGGATAAAGATTTCAAATAGCCTCAAAATTGATAAAATTTATGAAGAACCAACCTGGATCTTCCGTAGCGCTTGAACACAGTCCTTCGCCGAAGCATGAGGATGGAGGTGGAGGATGAGGAAGAGCCCATGCGCCTTGTCCTCCCGAATTACCTAGACCCAAGTCGTTGACGCTAAAGTTACAAGGATGACCTACGATATCCTGACACTTGTATTCGCTCTCCGCTCTGGCCATCAGTAGTCCACCTTTAGCAGTTTCGTTGCCCATGCAAGTAACAAATTCGCGTGTTAAAATGGAGGCCTTTTTGATAAAACTGCATGATGCCTCTGTTTGCAGCAGCACATAAGCGCCAAATCCACCAATCGCTACTGGCCACACCCGTCGCGTCATTAAGCCCATGGATCGTGTTAAAGTCTGCAGGCGACTCGAGTAACTCATTGTTCTATAACAAGTCATAAATTGTACTAGCAACGTTTGGCTTTGTTCGAGAGGTATGAAGAGTCGTAACACGGTCATAGGCAGTAGCAAGTTTAAGGGAAATATATGAACGATTGTCGGCCACCAATAATCCACTCGGTGCAAAAACCGGTGAATTTAATGGCATATTTAAAAAAATACCAGAAGATGTCCCACTTATCACAGCTCAAATCTACGCGTAACTAATAAAGGTATACTTGAACGAACTAAAGATTAAGCTGATAAAGCGCCCTGATAAGCAGTAGGAGGTATCCAAAGTGATGTAAAACAAATCCTGGAAAATACAAAGACGAATATATTTTGCCCACAATCCACGCTAAGTAACTCGAAAACTTAACCTAAGTCAAAAATATGCTCCATTGCCGTGAAGTTAACCCACAGGTGCAAGTGTTATATAAGTGTACAAAGTTCCTCAATCACAAAGTTCTAGGTAGCTGAGTACATAAAATAATAGACGACCAATTCAGCAATCAAGTAGCAGACCGACAATTTAGTAATCATCGGCAAATCAAAACCTCTCATCGAATAACCTTGAAATCAAAAACGTGTACAACTGGAGATAGCGTCTGCCAGAGCTACAAAACAAATAGCCACAGATTTGAAATTTATTTCAAAATAAATGCACCACCTCATAACCCATATTTTACACATGCTAAACGCACGTTTTATTAATTCACCTGATTATTAAGGATCGGGCGTTTTGGAAGCCACCTCTGAATTAGTGTGCATTACCATTGTATTATTCTCCCTATCATTTAAGGCATATACAGTTTGAATTTACAAACTTGTTTTGTGGTTTCAGCAAATTTTTACATTTACTACCTCCTTAAGGTATTCATTTTTTTACCGTACTTGTTGATTTGAAAATCTGATTTATCATTGCATACAAGTAAGAAAGTTACTTTTATTTGGAGCCAGGAAAATAAATAGGTAAATGCCTTTAACTGTATAATCACAATTTTTTCTTTTAAGTTCTTCGCGAATGAATTATTTACACTAGGGATGGAGAATACGCTCGACTACAAAAGTTATAAAGAAATGTATGAAACCTACACAAAGTGTTGGAAGCAACAATTTGACTCCTGTTCCACTTCTCACTCAGCATTGGACAATTCGTTGGTGTGCATGCTGATGCAGTGCAGGCTTGTGGCTGTGGCTAGTATGTAATGAAACTGCGGCTCAAATTTGGAAGTCAGTTTAAAGTGGCTGAGGTGGACGAGGAGTCATTGCTAGGCTCTCTGGTAGAAAAAGCAGCCTCCTTGTTTAACCTTACAACGTAATTTACCTTGCGATTTACCCAGTGTATGACTACAACATGCTGTCTTGCTGTTCCTAGATGTTGGTTGTTTCATTTATGCTCCTCAGTACTGTTGGATGAGTTTGTTAGGGGTTTATTTGAATTGAAAATATGCCTCTTATTCTTTCTTTCTCACCTCCCCGTCTTTTAAAACTTCAACATTCTCCATAGAAGTAACGTCCTCGTCAGCTTAAATGCAACTGATTTCTATGCTTCCTCCGATGGTCGATTAAAACTGAAAGACATTGGAATTGTTTCTGGTGACATAATTTACGTCCAGTCTCTAGTTCAGTCGGACGACATAAGGAAGGCCCGTTCTAGTGAGGTACCTCCCGTTTCCTACTAAGGTGTATTGGCAGGCCTTTGAAAAATTGTCGGATTCCGTCAAGGAGCTGAAATATCCTTTAGAGGAATTGGGCGTGAGAATAGGTATGGGTCCTCTGGATGTCAGTGCAAGGAGTAAGAGCTTGATGGTAGCGTTTGTAAAGCTGAATTTGCATCTGGATAGAGCCCTTGTGTTGCAGAAGCGACGTCCGAGTTAGTTCGTATAGCATACGCTTATTGTTATGGTGATGATGATGTTCGAGCCTTAATTACTTTCACCATATTCTCCTGTGGGGATCTCATGAGCTATGCTGGTAAGTCGCCTCTTGCTAACTCTTCTTCAGCAAGTGTTGCCAACTCTGAAATCCGAAAACAAATCGCCATTAAATATGACAATTTTTTCGTTGATCCACAAAGAGTTGATGCCGGTATGTTAGGACCCGTGTCGATTTCACGCATTTATACAGATTCTCGGGGGAGTCTTTCCGTTATTTATAAAAATCCACAAGATCTCATTATCAAATTGTCGGATGAGCTTATTGAACCTATTCTAGTTGACATCCATGAAGGTAAGAGTGCAGTCAAGATCATGTTTCCTACCCTAGAGTTCGTTCTCCCACCCCGTTTTGGACTAATGAATTTGCCGGAGGCAGTTTTGGTAAGTCGCCTCTTTTTACATAAGTAGTGCATTTTCATTCAGTAATAAGAATTGAAATAAGAATTGTATTTGATGTTCACTACAGTATATGCTGCCCAGATGACTTAAGTAAGGCTTTTACTTTTCGTTCTTCTGATAATGTGTTTCGTAGGTTAACATTTTTGATCGCCTTCCGTTGGGCGATTTGGCCTGTGTCTCACTGTCTTCTCGCAAGGTGAACAGTTTCATCAATTTTTGTGAAGCGCTTTGGCACCGCAAGTTAAACCGCATTGTTGGTTCCTCTCCTGCTGGTGGTATGTCGAAAAATCAGGCTTATTTTCCATTTGATAAATACATTTCCAAATCTCCCGGCATTTTATTTCAGTGATAAACTCAGAATTTTTGTCAGGCGGTTCAGCGGCCCTGTTTGGCAAATGTCCATCACTTTTGGTAGGTATATGCTTTTCTTTTTTTCAATGGCTAATTTACGGTTTCTAGGCATTCCGTAATGTCTGTCTGGTCAGAAAATCTTCCTCAAGGGTGCGCTTTTAAATCAATCATAGCCTTCTACCTGAGAAAATATACTTAATGCAGCTGTTATTGTCGCTTTTTTGATGTTATCATAAAAGACATTAGTTTCGTGAATAAGTT
The DNA here is from genome assembly GCF_000524195.1 of Echinococcus granulosus. Taxonomy (NCBI): domain Eukaryota; kingdom Metazoa; phylum Platyhelminthes; class Cestoda; order Cyclophyllidea; family Taeniidae; genus Echinococcus; species Echinococcus granulosus. The sequence continues at coordinate 40,934 of NW_020170465.1, read as the reverse complement.
CGAAAAAAGTACGTAATGTTTCACTTTTCCTGTTGTTGAGGTACACATTAACCCTCCGTGATTTTTGTCTGCTGTTACATGGGGGAGAATCGTGTGTATGGGTACTTAAGATCTCTACTTTGGATTGTGCTCACCGAATGCAGCAAGCTATTATTTTTTTACCGACAGTGCAATTTGTGTTACTTTCTTGTAATTACTTGCTATGAGGAATAGGGATAGATGCTTACCTCTAAGCTGAATCGCTAATTTTACCATCCAAAAGCAAGGTAAGTACGTAGGTCATTTTGGGTGTGTTGGCTGTGGGGACTCTCCAGTCTATGGGAGCTGAAATCCCTCGACCCTTCTGTACCCCAGTTGCGATCCGATTTTCGACGTTGGTAAGCCTTATTGTGTCTCCGAAAACCACCTGGGGCCAGTTTTAGGCCCTTTTCATCTAAGTATTGCATCTAAAATGTAGTTTGGTTTTTCTTTTTTTCTGGTGCAAAATGTAGCATGTGGTTGACGAAAAATCCAGGGGAAACTTACATCCCTGTATCTGGGATGAGAAATGCAATCTTTGAGGATTGCGTTTACGTGTTACTAATGCGAAGGAAAGTGAAATAGTCACAACATTAGCTATTGTGGTTTGTGTAAAGTAGTGTGGCCATGGTGTACTGTCCCACGTCTTCCCTGAGGTCGGAACGAGCGAAATGGGTGTAGACGAAAGTGCTTCTAGCGTGTAGGACTGTTGGAAGACCACTAGCGTGGCTTGAAGCTTATGAAGGCACAATCTGCGCCGGTTTAGGCGCTCCAGTAGTTCAACACATAATTAGACAGACGCCCAATTCCTTATAGTAGCTTTAAACGCCCAATCCACGAGCTGGGGCCAGTGACATACGCATGCATGGGGATTACCACGAGAGGTGTGGTAGTGCTGCAGTACTTTAGGCGTTTGTTTAACATTCAAGTTTATGTAACGGACCATTTAGGAGCCGCACAATTGCACACCTGGCGGGTGGTCTACCTCCATGCTATGCCACTAAACTTGGACCCTTCTGTACGTCGGCATTATATATTCTGCCCGAGTGCTATGTCTCTTGTTGTCTTTGGGGAAGTCTCGAAGGGCTGCATTGGTGATAAACCTCAGCGTGACAGAAAAATTGCTCTTACTTTGGATGGGGAAGTCTGCGACGGGCCCTAACAAAGCAATTGAAAATAACGTCAACTTTCGGAAACTACTCCAGCTCTGTATTTTGCGGTAAAGCTATCAGCATTGGAGTCGATGCTAGCCGTGAACCATCTGGTAGTTTCGTTACAAAGTTATCTGTCGCAACCGTATGAAGATGTCAATGAATTGGCCTTGCGATACCTTCTTGCCTCTCTACTAGCTAAATAGAATCCAGCAACATGGCAACGAAGTAAAACTCTACCCCTGCGGAACTATGTCAAACCCCATCCTTTGTTATATGGCTGTTTTTAAGTCACCGTGATGGCCAGAACACTCTTTTCTGTCCCTCAATAAAGCTCCCATACAAAAAAAACTACAGATCCTGTAGAGGTGTTAAGAGGGATCAGACATCTCCTAAGTTGCATGAGAATTTGATAAGTGGTACGGTTGGTTCGTGGGTGTTCGTCTAACACTTGACGGCAGCCGCAGGAGTTTGGCCAAGTAGGGCTCTGGAGACGAACCTCAAAAGAGAAGGAGAGCTATTAAGTTATTTAGGTGATCATTTAACTCTTGGAATCAGTAATGGACTACTTAGAATTCCGCCACCGTACAACCCCTGGTCGGCCCCCGCACCATGCCAGTAGACACAAGCCCATCTACAGGTTGGTAATATATATTCCGCCTCAGCTTTATGTACTTTTGCGGTCTTCAAAAAAGTCCCAGGGCGCTGTAATCATAGTCGCTTTGTCGCCAGACAAATTATTTAAATGGAATAGTGATGCAGCTTTCCGGGAATGTTTAATGCCTACAACATCCTCCGTTCCCTAGTTATGAGGCTTCTGATAGGCAAATTGAGAAAATCAGTATTCAGAGAGAACTTTTTTAAATTGCAAAACCTGCAGTTAAAATTCTGATGCTAAATGGAAACATATGTGCTTTTAACACAATTTTGAGGTTGTATCATTGACGTAATGGAAGATTAGCGAGTACTTACACGTAAAGGTCACTTCAACAGGAATTCCAAAAAATTGGCAAGACAAAAGTTAACTCAGATAGTCTTGCTTTCACCAAAAGTATCATTTTATTTGTCTGGGCTTTCAAAAAACTTGGATAAAAAACGAAATTTTTTGTAAAAACAAACAGTTGGTGCCCTATTTTGCAACAGCAGTGCATAATAGCAGTACTTTTATTAGCATTTAGTCCACAAGACCTTAAGACGTCTGTTTTATTTATGTCAAATAAATTTGTTTAGTAGCATGACTTTGATTGCTAGATTCGTTGACGCCTATAAATTCAAGGTCGCTACGGCCCTCCGCGGCTTCTTTGAGTGTAGGTCTCAGTGTGGTTCACAGGGCTCTCTTGTGGTAGCGGTTTTTTTTCGGCCTTACTTAATGCAGACTATTTCCAAATTCTTTTCCACTCGCCTGTACCACAATTTCTTGACCTTTAAGTCGCCAACCTTGTGCACAATTTTTTAGGTTACGAACAAGTCTCAGAAAGATGTGGTCGCAAGTTGAAATGGGTCCCCCGGACTTCGTTTTGGGTATCACAGAGGCTTTTAAGCGTGATACAAATCCTAGCAAAGTTAATCTTGGCGTTGGTGCCTACCGAGATGATAACTCTAAACCTTGGGTCCTTCCATCTGTTCGTGAAGCTGAGGAACGTATTTTGAGTCGTCATTTGGATCACGAATATCTTCCTATTAGCGGTCTTTCTTCTTTCTGCAAATTAGCCATTGAATTTGCCCTTGGCGCAGACTGTCCTGTTTTTAAGGAAGGGCGAGTGAGCATGGTGTTTCATCCCATTTTAAGTTTGGACGACTTTTTCATACACTTTTAATTGTTTCAGAATGCCACAGTTCAATGCCTTTCGGGCACAGGATCTCTTCGCATCGGAGCTGCATTTTTGGGTCGCTTTTCGAAGGTAAAGGAAGTTTGGGTGCCCAAACCCACCTGGGCAAACCATATACCGGTCTTCAGGGACAGTGGCATCGCCGTACAATACTACCGCTACTATGATTCGAAAACCTGCGGTTTGGATGAATCTGGCTGGCTAGAAGATATTTCGCACATTCCGGAAGGTAGTACCATCTTGCTGCACGCCTGTGCACATAATCCGACCGGTGTGGATCCGAGTCAAGAGCAGTGGAAGCGTGCAGGAAAGATAATCAAAGAACGTGATCTCATTCCTTTCTTCGATATGGCCTACCAGGGATTTGCTTCCGGCGATCCGGACCGTGATTCCTGGGCTCTGCGATATTTTGTCCGTGATCTTCATTGTAAAACTCTCTTTTTGGCTCAAAGCTTTGCCAAGAATATGGGTCTTTACGGTGAACGGTGCGGTGCCTTTACTCTTATTTGCGAGTCAAAGGATGAGGCTGAACGATGCATGTCGCAACTCAAGATCCTCATCCGCCCAATTATCAGTAATCCACCCCTCTATGGTGCTAGAATTGCCGCGGAAATTCTCGGTGATCCTGAGCTTAAAGCCAAATGGTAGGCGGTAGGATGTGGAGTTTTCAACCTTCAACTTTGGTGCTCCTTTTAGGATGGTGGACCTTAAGAGCATGGCACATCGGATAATTGGTATGAGAAGTTCTCTGAGGGAGGAATTAGCAAAGGCTGGCTCAAAGCGCAATTGGGAGCACGTCACAAACCAAATCGGGATGTTCTGCTATACGGGGCTTTTGCCTGATCAGGTTTGTATGCAGATTCGTTCGTGTAGATTTTCCTGAATTTTAGCTTCTTGACAACAATTTCTTGTAACTTAGGTAGAGCGGTTGACCAAAGAGTTCTCCATCTATCTGACAAAAGATGGACGAATTAGTATGGCTGGAGTGACCTCCAAGAACGTTGCATATGTGGCCCAGGCGATACACGCAGTGACGAAGTAGGAGAGCATTCATCTTATGACACACCATCTTCCTTTTTTCCTTATATAACCTTAACCTTTTGTACCACGCGTTTTGATCGATTGTCACTAGTAATGTTAATGATTGGCAAATTTACCATAGTCGTGAAATCATTGTTTCTATTTAATAAAATTATCAACTAGATGAATGGGTATATTCGGATTTCGGGATTTCCTGCTTAGCGATTTCTTGTTGCCGCAAGTTTGCGTGACATTGGAAAGTAGTAGAAGAGAAGGCGTATGTGATTGGGATTATTTGTGGGGTCTTGTGCGTCCATCTGTTGAGGCATAGGTTTAAAAACTAGGGAAGATAGTTTAAAAGCAATTTTTTTGTGGATTTCAGCATTCATAGCTTTCTAATTTAAAAGTAAAATGCGATGTAACTTAGTGGTACGGGGTGAGCACTGTAATCAAGGGCGTAGGGGTTTGTCTGGTTGCTTTTAGGCAATCTTTTCAATGGGGATTCAAGTGTGGATTATTCCTGTTATTCCATTTTACACGAAGGATCATTCCCACTTAAACAGAAATGTATTGACTGCGGACTTTAATCCATTTTCAATCCCTGAAGGTAAACTGGTGCATTGGTTTCAGGTCTCAGACATTCTTCATTGACAGTATTTTGGTCCTTGGGGAATAGGCTCGAAGCCGCTGATAGTGTTTGATGCGGGTGGAATGGCATCAAAAACTCTTAATACCAATGGTTTTCGCAAAACTGATTGGTCCGACAAATAACCTGACTACAGTTGTGTTGCCAAACTTGATCCTGACTGGGACGGGTTGTAGGCGAAGTGGAGGCCGTTTGAAATACACACATGATCTCCTCTGAACAAAGACCATTGGATGAAAGCAAGCAGCTCTGAACTCTTCATTTTCACAACTAAAAGCTGTTAGTTGAACGAGGATGTTTACGCTCTTGGCTACCAGTGCTTTGGAATAATTTATTCTTCAGTAATGGGGAGCTTTTACTTTGTTGAAAACAGTTGCATGAGGCAATAAATTTACAAGAAGACCCAGTGCAGGTGCGGATTCCGCTTCTATTAAACAACACACAATGAGAATATTGTCTTTTGGGAACGAAGTGGTACGTGACTTAGTGGTGACTGGCTGTTGAATGAACGGTTCAAGTGGGGGTAACCAATGGCGTACGCTGGAATGCGAAACCTATTTCCCCTCACAAATGAGGCAACAAATTAACACTCTAAAATAATTATTGCATTTTTATAAAGAGAGTAAAGGCTAGGAGTCTTTCTAGTACACTGAGATTCAACGGCTTAGTAATCACGACCTCCCCGGTGGATGGGGAAAGTCGTTCATGACACGAAAATTGCAAATTACTTCGCTAAGTTGTAATACGCAAGTCTTCATCCTCATGAGCAAACGATCTTCTATCCCTAATGTGATTCATCTATCCACCAGCAGAACCAAGTTCTTAATCCATATCCACCACCGCATTTTCTTTAAAATTTTGCAAGAAGTTTTACAGGGAGGATTAATCGACCGACGCTTATCCAATGCTTTATAAAGCGTAGAGGGAATCGCACACATTTCACTAGTGTTAATAAATGAATAATTGCCTGTTGTTATGGTTGGAACTCACACAATCAACTCTGGTCATCTGATGTTAGCCACACCTTCTCGTGAGACGCCTCATGGAAACGTTCAAAAGTGAAAATGTCAACTTCTTATGGAGTGGAGAATCTTCGCAATTCTAATGACTACGTTCTTTGCTACTTGATCAAACAGATGCGGAAAATGGTGGCTACTTTAGATGATGGGCTATTGTGAGCTCCCGATATTCTGTACAAGCCAAAATGAGATAAAAAGCGAGATAGGCGGGTCTTGCCAATTTCATTCACGCAATCCCTCATCAAAAAAGGCCGCCATAAGAGTTGACAGATGTGGCCTGTCAGACATTGCTAGGAAGAATTTGTAGTCGTCAAAGCCACATCTCAGCCGTATTATGGGCTAATTTACTTCGTTTTTCTTAAAGAATAAAATAATTGGGTGCTTCGGTTTTATTCAATAGGTAAGATTCTCTGATCTTGAAGTATGTAAATGTTTTCTTGCAACCAAAACTGGGTGCCAAGTTTCAGACACCTTTTCTCTTCTAAACCTTAGTCAGTCTCGAGTAAAAATTGTCTCCCATAGGCCACGCTAACAATCGCAAACTGAACAATCCAACTGTAATTGCCCTCAAACCAGTTATCATGGACGGATGATAACGTGGGTCACACATTTGTGACGCCCTGCTTACTCAGGCAAATCGTAGAGTTACCCTTTTGTGCTGCTAACGGTGAACGATCTGAGAATGGAAAAAAATAGACACAGTGACATCTCTACGTTCTTCAACCCATCCCTCTTTGCCAGGTCGTAGATTAAAGGAGAGATCTGAGACAATAATGTGCAAATTCGCATAAATCCTCAGTCCAGACGGTTTTAAGCCAAAAGGGTAGCACGTGACGCGTAGCTGGCACACAAGTCTAAGCCCAAGTCATGTGTCTAGACCCGACTAAAGAAAACAAAGGTCATGAATTTCTAAAGGCAACACACCTTTTTTTGACTCCCTGATCTCAATTACCACATAGGTGAGATGTTAAAGACCTGATTGTAGACGAGAGTAGTTGGAGAACTGGAGAGTAGTGCTGATCCGTTCAGCGCTGCAGCTCATAGAAAAAAACACTTCAAAGAAAAAAATTAAAGGAGATCAATTGCCTGACACTACCGATTAATTTAATCGTAAAAAGTTCCCTCAAAACCTCATAAAATCTGGTCGGTAAAAAGATATGGAAAGTGGGAAAGGAAAAAGAAGGTCAACTGCACTTGATAGGTGAAATGATTTGCTTTGATTGTGGACAACTGACGTTGTTTTAACAAATGCAAATATGAGGTATTAAATCTTTTCTAAACAAGCATCAATTTACAGTATTTTAAAATAACCCTTTAAATGTAACCCTGACAGTGGTTACAATTCAGATCGCAATTGCTCAAAGTAGACTCCTACCGACTGAATAATGACTTGAAACCTCAGGGTTCAAAAAGCAATCCCATTAGGAGGGTGGAATTAAAAAAAATTCAAATTGGGAAGCAAAGACTTCAAAGCACGGAGGGACCCTCCGCGGCCCAATTCTGTTAAAACTTAAGAACTATTTTAGGTCCTCTCCAAGGTGTACGAAATGTTGAATTTGGAAGAGGCCAACAGGTAATTGAACACCCCCTAATTGGTTTAATCTCGCACCGGAAAGCATTGAAATTAAGCCATTAGTTGGCAAATTCTTTAACTAAACGCTGCTATACTCAACCAATCAGACGCGTGCAACATTATGAGGACCAATCATATGCGTGCTGCATCCCGCGGGTCAATCAGATGCATAGTAGCAGTTGCCTATCTTAAATGGCCAAAATGAACGGCTTTCAAAGGGACGCCAAGTTGGTGTAACGGCGGCAAGTACGTATTTTGTCTTCGAAATCAGAGGTCAAAGCAGGCCTATGATTAATACCTAAACAAAAATTTGGTTTTATAACCCGGCGGCCATAGAATCTTGTTCACCAATCACGCATTCGTGTGTCAATCTAAATAACGTTTATTTTAACATTCAAGTGTTTTTCGTACTTGAAATAATTATGCAAAATCACATGGAAAAAGCTGGAGTACACCCCAGAAACGGTTAGGTGTAAGGCATAAGCGTGCGCATTTTGGATTAGTCATCAGTAAGGGGGCTGCTTTGGTCTCAAGGGCAAATATTGGTGCTCTTTGTCTCCGATATGCGCTCTCGATGTTGTGCTACCTTGGCAACAAACTGACAGTAAGTGGTCTCACGTTTACGTTACTTTTAAAAAAAGTGGTCACTCGAAATCGGTGGTAGGGTGCTGTCAACTGCATCAACTTCCGTCCTGTCGGATCCGGCTATTCACTCATCACGCCCAGTGGGTGTGCCGTCGAGAGTCAAGGGCCACTAGACTGTGCTAAAGTACTTTAAGGTATGTTGGACTGTAGTGGACGCAATATTCGAGTCAAAAATATGATATAAAATATACGCTACAGAGACTTCCTTACAGGCCGAAGAAGAAATAATACTCCGACAGCACATGCATTGTCGACCTACAGAACCGCGCGGAGGCCGCTGCAGGGTCCAGAGATCAGGCTGCCCGAAGGAGCCCTAAGTGGCCCGCCGTCCAAAACTGAGGGTTAAACAAAACATTACATTACTACCTAGGCATTGGCAATGTTTAAAAATCGTCGGCTCTGCCATTCGTGACGCTTGGTGTCAAAAGCCACCACTAAAGTGACTGGAATCAAAAGTGTTGGTCCAGATCTGATGCGTCATAAATTCTAGTAACAGCTAGTGTTTGTTGTCTCAAAAAAAGCTTGTACTTCTTCCAGTCGACTTCACTTTTCTTCTCGTTCTTGCGAACGTCTCTTTAGCGTGATTAAATACCAAAGATTCTTATTCGAAGTCGCAATTTTGGCAAGTAGTCATATATACGTTTTCCGCCTCTGTCTTTGAGCCCTTGGCATGAGCAAACTGGTTGGATGAGGATATTTTTATTAAAGAGGTGCTATAGAAGGGGTACAGAAATCGCGGTTGTAAGGGTTTGAAGTGCTTTTTTTCGCCTCGACAACCAATGGCGCGTCCCCTCGGCTATGAGACTTGTATAAATTTGCATTGCGCCAAGTCTTCACTGCAGGCAAAAGAAGACCTACAGAACCGCCTGGAGGCTGCTGGCATAGCCCGTAGGCCAGGCCGCCCGGCGGTGGTACGTACAATAGCGGAGCCCGTACTACATATTGACCGCTTCTCGCCCAAAAGGCACATTCAAGCAACCACGTATTACACTTGTATCAGGAAATAGGCACGTTCTTGTGTCTAAAAGAGGCAAGGCAATGCTTTTAGGCTCTACTTAGAATGACATGCCGTTTCAAGATAGTCGACCCCGTTAGAAACACAGCTTTGACGCTCAAGGTACGGTAAAATAGTATAAATGTTACTTGTTGACAACTCCCAGCAACACTAAGGCTTAACTTGTTGCCTAATAAACAAGAAAAGCTGAAAAAGTGCAACAAAATATGGCAGAAAAAAGGTGATAGCCTGAATTTTCCACCGGTTTTTGGATTACCAAATGCTGAGGAGTTAACAAGATTGCTTATAAATGGATCAGGTGGGTGACACACAATCAGTAAATCATTCTAAAGCTACTTTCTAATTCTATCAGCAGTCAAAAACAACACTACTAGAATACAATGTTTACCGCTATTTAAATAAATAAATAAACAAATGACAATGGTGGATGAAATACGCGAACCTCGTGACCGAGGGGATGCCATTGGTACCCCGAGAAGGAAGCGAGCCTCAAACCCAAATAGCCTCGATCCTCTGTAAGCCTTTACAACACAATCCAACAGAAGGTGTCCTCATGCATCCAGTCTTCGCATTTCTGTATTGTGTTCTCTATATTCAAGAAGACTAATTCCATCCCAACGAGACGATCGCAAAATTATGCGAAAACGTTTACTTTCTGGTGTCGCGTCTATGTCGCGACTGCGGCGTCCCTTCCTCATCCGATAATGCCAACTGAATGGATCAAATCCAATTGCCATTGAATTGACTAAAGTTAAATAAAATAATAAAGCAGACGAGACATATGATCGGTTAATGAATAGTTTAATCTATTCTTAGTTTTAAGTAGTGCAAATAAAGTGGTGCACAATTTTGTAGGCTGTGATAGCTGACCTCCATCTGATGCCTTGGTAAAGAACGTGGCGAAGAAGTTGTCGAACTTGGGTGCAGACAAGAGCAAAGAACGATTTATTATTTACTGCCATCAAGAACAATGTCGTCGTTAAGACTACACATCAATTGCAGAATATGCATTTGCATGGGTTAAGAGGGTCGTAGAGAGAGGTAGGTAGATGGATATGAGGCGGATGGATGGATGCTAGAATGAATGACGAGGTGAAAAGAGAGATGAGTTGACGGACTGTAAGATAGACAGGAATAAGGTTCTTAGATGGGAAAAAAAATTATTCATGCTCAATTGGCACATGCCGAAACCGGTACCGTCAAAAAGACTGGGTCGAGAGAAGGGCCGCTTTGTGACGTTGGCGAGGTGAGACAAAGCCCAACGCTTAGCCCTTCGCACAAGTTTTGACAGGCCTCACTTTTGGCGTTGCCATAGTATGGACAGAAGGTAGCGACCTCGAAGTTGGTTCTCCAGCAAGAACACGCAATTCCTAAACCTTGGCGGAATGCCTTTTCATCCCGTAAGATAACCACAGTCTAAAAGCTAATGAGATCAAACATATACCCGGCTCGAATTTTTTGTCTAGACATCAAGAGGTTCTTCAGATGCAACTTTAATTTGGGATTACATCATCCTGAAAGAGCTCGAATTCAATGAGAAACGATTGGATGGCGATTAATAGAAAATAAAGAAAAAAGACTCAAAACTACGTCCCTTGTTCAAATGATTTTGAGAGGGAATTTAAGCGGGACTAGTTTACTGCTCCAGACTAATCACGAGCCTCCTCTTTTAATAACTGCGCGCCCGCTCACTGCCTTTAAAATAATTTCTAAAAGGGAAACACGGGTCGACCTCTACCACTCTTATGAGCAAAGCCTTTGTTGCCTACAAAACCGCCTTCACCTCACTATCATCCAGCTTTCCGTTTCAGACTGAGTTGCCTATAAAACGAGTCCTTTTTAAGGTTCAAATTACTAACCTTCTTATTCATCCGTGGTTTCATGGATCTGCTGAAGACTTCTGGTTGGCGTTCTAAATTTATTGTTGGCTGTGCAAAAGTTAAGTGCTTCCCTCTTCTCCCTTGATTTTGTTCAACGGTGTTCAATTTCAGGCCACTTTTTGGCGAAGCGACACTAAAGCACTGCTGATAAGACCGAGATTTCATCAAAAAATAAGATTAACTGCATTTTCGCAAACGAAATTACGCATATCAACAACGGGTCATTACCATGGTTACCAAATGCGAACTTATGAAGAAGCGACGTCAAACCAAAGGCATAAAATACAAATAAGCTTTTAGATCTTCGTGACATGGGACACTTCATTCTTAGGGATTGGAGTTATTAAAGAAAAAGTTGACGATCTACCCGAACTAGGTAAGAGATCGCGCGAGTCTGGAGGTAGCTTCATAATGGATGTTTAGACGGGCTGATTATAGAAACGGCATGAACCTGGGGCTGAGATGGTGACTGAAGAGCTGCCGTCGGTAAGCTTACAATTCGGTCACATGATGTTTAGTCCCCTTTCTTTTGATAATTTCCCTCGGAGTCTCCCACAGCCAAGATGTGGCCAGTAATCACAGGGACGTCTATGAACTGGGAACGAGGGCCTCCCACCGACTTTTTATTAAGACGAGGAGACACCTTCTTCGAGCGGCAGTGATTTGTATCGTCGATTGTGGTGGTACCACAGTCGCAGCCTCCATGTAGACTCCTTTACAGAGACTCACTAGCTTCGTACCACGGTCTCCAGCAATCCATGAGTGTAAAAGGGCTGGCGAATGGCTAACACGACTGATATAAACTAAACCCAGCACCGTCAAGATGGTGACCGGGAATTGCTGAGACCTGTTTACAGATGTACATTGACAACAATACAATTCTCAGCAGAAGGATATATTCGCTTGAATTTTCTACTCGACCTAGAAATAAAGTGCAATGACACGCAGACACGCAAGGTACCACAGCTGCAAGAGAGGTACACATGAATGTTTATTTACTAAATAAAACGAAGTCAATATAGTTTGCCATCATGACAGCAAGACTAATAGATGAAAATTCCGCTGGAGGGAATGGAGCAGCGTCACACTATTGTAGGCAAGAGGGGCGTGTGGGCCATTATGTCAGCTACTGCTTATGTGGTTTCCTAAACTGGACGTAAAACTGGTATGAAAAATTTTGCGAGTCCCGAACTACGTCCCAACTACGTCAACAGCTGCTACCACGAGAAAATAGGAAAGAAACCTGGGGGTAAATCACGAATTCTAAATAGTGGTTGGTAATGTTACAGGAAAGATGAATGGCATGGCTTGTGATAATCTGGTCCTCAAGCTCAGTAACGAGTGTGATTGTGTACCAGGTAGGTGCCCAAATAGTTGATGGAGGGCCATAAGCCAAAGCGAAGGCACTAAATAAGCGGCGTGGGATAATGAATCCGTAAACACAAATTGAAGGCAAATTAGAGAGTCACTACAGTTAACAGGTAAGGCAGATATTCAAAGCGCTCTTCTAAAATCAGGGTTGTAACATTATCAACTACACTGGCCTTTTAAAAATGTCTGTTTACTGCCAGTTTGTTTTCGCCTAGGTGGGTGGAGAAGCGATGGGTGTGGTCACTTTTCCAGTGGCGTTCAACTGTCGGCGCATTACAGTGAGCGACGCCAACATACTAAGCATCAAGTTAAACACACAGTCTTGACACGTGATTAATCGTCGTTTAGTGGCACCACCCTAATGCAGATGCAAGGCGTTTGGGGGTTAACAATCAACCAGACACCTACTCCACCCCTAAGCCACTGGTCGTCCAGACCATTAACGGCCTGATATCGAAAATCCTTCCAAACCCCTTTGTCCTAAACGGTCTTCATCAATGGCTCCAGTATTGAAATCAGTTAATTGATCTGCTGTAACTAGGCCTCCTTGACGGTGCCATAGAGATACCAAACTTTCATCCCCCTCGTACGTCAACATGCGTATCAGCGATCTCGGAAACAACTCAATTGTCATATGGGTAGCAAGGTTAAGCAAATTTACTCCAAAAAAGCAGACATAGTGTTTACAGATAATGATATACTGACAATTACAGGAAGATCCAACACCTATTTAGGAATGAAGCCTTGGACTTACTACAACCTATGCCACAATCGTCCATTACAAAGCTAAACTCATATTTATGCGAAAAATGAAGACACTTCAATCGAATTATAAAGACCTTAATATCTTTGGTCTCCCAGGAATCGCACAGGCAAGAAACCACCAAACTACTGTACAAAATCCTACCAGCTTTCTGCGCGGCTTATTCATACTTGCCAGGACCTCGAGTTTCCAGGGCAGTTGCACAAATCGCAGGAGAATATGGTGGAGGACACTGTTAAGTGTTCAAATACTTGCATCATTATCATAGACTCGATTTAAACAAAATGCGGGGGAAATTCCGATTGTCCTATAATGAGGCACAAAATTTCCATCATTTCTTTGCGCAATGGCTACTCTGCGTCGTATCACACCCTTTCAACGAGAGAAAACACATTCAACTTTATGAGATCAAATTAAGGATACACTTAGAGATCAAAGGCACTGAACAGCATAAACACCTACCAAAGTGAACAGCTTGCCGATGTTGAGATAAAGGCAATGTGCAACAATTCTCCCCATTTAATAAAACCATCCATTTCAAGAGATATTTTGTTATTCATAGTCCAGGAAAAGCATCACAAACAACTAAAGTGATAAAAGTATTTACAAACAAGCGGAATCTATGCCTTCTCTTTACTTACACACCTTCTGGATAGTCTTCCATTTCCGCATCGTCGACATCATCGTCAGTAGCACTTTCGCTGGAGTCGACACTATCTAAAGTAGCAAGGGAAACGGAAGCGGGTTCATTAGCATCAATCTCTTCGTCACTGCCTTTCGAAGTGGAAGCGGAAAGCCGTCCAAAACACTGACGTCCTCGTTGCGTTCGTGTTCGAAATGCAACAACTTCAGATTTGCCAGATTCCTTATCGAAACCTCCGAGATTATCGTCGATTTGTACCCTTTCTTCTTCTTCTTCTTTTTCCTCTTCATCTTCTTCAAGGGTTCTGGAGTTCAAAGTGAGCGCAGATGATAACATTGCGCCGGACTGGACAAAACGAGCACGTTTCTTTCCAGACACTGGGCGGAAGAGAATTCGTCCCGGTCGTGTATCATCGGCACTCGGCAGGGGACCTTCAATCTTACCCTCCTGAAGAAGACGCGATCAAAGAATTATGCTACTGATAATTAGTGGGCAGACGGGATTTTAAAATATGCAACTGAGCGGACCCGTATTTCACGCCGACGTCGCAGTTCGCGCATCAAGTCGGAGGCAATTTTCCGATCAGCACGCCCACCTAGTCCGGCATCTTCATCAATATCTGCGAGGCTATAGTGAGTCCACTTGGAGGGGTCGCGTCGAGGAACCTCCGAAAACCGATAAGCACCGCATTCGTCACCGCTGCCTCGTCGTTTAGACACACGTGGTGGTGGTAGAGTTGGCACTTTAAAGAGACTTTCCGAACCTGCTCTCGACACGTTTTGTCCATTCCGCTAAAATGATGAAAGCAGTAAATTGATAGTGGGAATATTTTGTGAAATTACAGAAGCAACGCAATTAAACTTAGCCACCGTGGCCAAGTCTTCCGTGGTGTCTCAAAGAGGCGACAAAATTACTCAAGGAATGAGATGATTTCCCCAAAAAGGAAAGGAGTTGGGAAATACCAAGTCTGGAAAACCACTCACAAACTCCTTTTCAGCTCCTAAAGATTCTACAGCAGGTTTTGCCAGACGCCAAGTCATTTTCTTGACCAGAAGCCGCTCAGCCTTAGTTTCCTTGGTAACTTTGTTGTGTGCATCTTCTAAGGCTTGAAGGCTGCCAAATGTATCCAGTTGACGCCGCGAGAACACAGAAGACGAGCCACGCAGAACAAAGGGAACGGAAGGATTTGAGGAAGTGTTTCTTGTGTCCGGCATGTATCTACTAAACAAATAAAAAAGCCTCATAGCAAAGAGAACGCAATAACATGTCCAGCGATTAAAGCCCAATTATTAAATAAACAGAAACTTGGTGCTATGTAAAGACGCGCCGAGATTACACAAACTAGGACCTTATAAAGTTCCATCAATTACCAGCTCTACGTATTAACTGAGCAGACTATTAATGACCGATCAAAAAGCAACAACTACTTAAAACTGATGTTGGTGAAAGCCTAGCCATTTGGGACCACCAATAGTCAGGGGACGTTGCCCCCATATGGTAATACTTAGCCTGCAAACTTTGGTAGAAATAAAATTAAGTGAAACTTTCGTAAAACATCGAAAGAAGCTAGTAAACTCAAAGAATGCATTTGGGTATCACCTAGCTACGGTATTAAATGAGGCGGCAAAACAGATGCATTTAAACTGCCCGGACGAAATGATAAAATATATTTATGTGCCAAAATTTAGTTGCTATCTAAACACGCTTACTTATTCCGTACATAATATTGTCAGAAACTAAAGCGTAAGAATCGAAGCAGCTTGTTAATTTTGCTGATAGCCTACCAGTGCCAACAACAAAGTCACATCGTTTCAAATGAAATTTTAGGCAAAAAAATCACTGCTTTTTTAGGTTTTTTGTGTAATGTTTTATGCATCTAATTTGACGAGGTACCTTTTGTGGTGTTTGTGTGTACGGCCGTTGTACGTTAGTGTCCGTCTCATGCTTTTACTTATTCTCCCTTTTCATCATTCTACGTAAAATTTTTTGATTTTACTCATGAACTCTGCGTTTAACGGTCATGAATGAGCCTTGAATT
>NW_020170465.1:14889-25223 GCF_000524195.1 Echinococcus granulosus | reverse complement strand
GCTTATCTTTCCTTAAACCACATTGTAAATGCTTGTGTCGCTCATTTTACTCAGTTTCTAACACCCCTCTAAATGAAAGTGTAAACGGTGATGAGTTTTGCTCATTATTTATAACAAAGGAGGCTGACGCTTATGTTTCTGAGTAAAATGCTTTTTGTCTTAGCGAGTAGAGTAGCAGATTTTTGTTTGTTTTAGCCTTAGGCGACGATGAGCCCTTACAACTCTCCTACGCACACTCCTCCAGACTGGGACCCAGGTACCGCTGATGATGAAGATTATCTGGTGGAAAGCGAGCCCTTTGAAATTGTAGAAGCTCCTTCAGACCGAGGTGACTCATATTCCATCTGTTTTGCTTCTGATCGTATTTTCTTCCTTTCATACTGCATTGGTGAATATTTGGATACTAGTAATTGTGCTCAATTATTTGTCTACCTATATTTCAATTGGATTTTATTGAATCAAACCAGAATCCGTCTCCGATGGCGAGGGGGAGATGCAGGAAACTGCTCCGATCACAGATAACTCTAAGTTAGTGTTGAAAAAACACAAGGGTATGTTTCACAATTTCTTGCTTTTTGCACTTTTTGTGTTGCATGATTGCACAAATTCTTAATTCCTCGAACCCAAACCTGTGAAACATTCTTTTAGTCACCCATCACTTTCTGTTGATTACAAAAGGGTGCATATGGTGTTTCTAAAAGGCGTCAAAATAATGTGTAAATAAACAGTAATACGTAAGTGTTGATCCTGCAATTGTACATGTTCACAAACATTATTACCACGTTGTTAGCTTGTTGCTGCGTCGGTTTCTGCATATCAAGGCTGAAGCCAATCACATCCAACCGAAATGTCACCGAGATATTGAAATAAGTTGTTTAGAATATAATACTACTTGCGGAAAGATATTCTGAAATATTTAGTCAGGCATGCACATTTTATAGTTAATAACGGGTCGATGAGAGGAGTAATTGTCTTACTTTATCCTTTCTTAGATAGCGTCTTCTGTGTGGATGTCCACCCCAACGGCAGAATTCTTGCCACTGGATCTCAGGACCACACTGCAGTTGTTTGGGATCTTACAACAGCTAGCGACCTTTTCACCTGTACAGGTGGGTCAAAAACTTGAGAAGTTTTAAATGCATTTTCTCCAAGAGTACTATTAACCACTTAGATAAATGACATGCTAAAGGGAATGTGAAGGATTTGGTTACTAGAGCATTTGACAAATGGCACAGGCTTGCCCATCATTTGCTGTCCCATGCTGACGACAAAGAGAGAAGTGTTCTATTGTGTTGGCTAAATGGACGTTCGAATGGAGGCTTTTGCATTTGCGGCTTGTAACAAGAGTTTTATGGTGTTTTTAAATGATTTCAGTCATTCAGCCACTTGATAGTAGGCACTACCCAAAAAGTATTTCAAACCGTAGCTTCTTGAACTTTCAAATAGCCAAGGGTCTTCGTGCCCTGACTTTTCGTCTTCTGGATAAAAAACATTCTGCATGCAATAATTAAGCCGTTGTAGTTTTTGAAGTTGTACTCTTGTCCAGTAAGGCTACCAAAGTGAACATTGGTGAATTGTTTTCCACACTAATGTCATTTCTCTCCAACTACCAACCTTTATCCTCACAATTAATAATGCGGTAAATTTTTCGGTAGTAGTGTAAAATGGAGCCACGACCTATACATCTGCATGTCATAATCGCACTAAACTTCACTGCTGAGGTGTTGTTTTAGCCGAAAAGGAATTTTCTGAAGGGGTATTTTTTCACTATTTTCCCTTCTGGATCAAGAGGTTGACCCTCTGTAGGTGGCATGTTAAATTAGCGGTTTTGGTATAGCAGAATGTTTGGAATTTACTCATGAAACATTTTGTCTTGCATCGTGGTTTCATCCAAATGTGCCATCCAAGAAAGAGGACAAACATTGCTTCTCAATTGGGATTAAAACTTATCCTTTCTCCTATCATTCTTCCTTTGTAGTCCGTCAAAAGGAAGTAGAGGAATTTAATAAATTAGTAGCATTTTAGGATTCATGCGTCTCCTTTCAACAGGTCACGAGGATTCAGTCATATGCGTCAATTTCAGTCCTGGCAATGGTCAGTATCTCGCAACCGGCGATATGGCAGGAAGCGTTCAAATCTGGCGTCTGGGATCATCAGCTTCTTCCCCATTTACGTCCAACGGCGTCGCTGTTACTCCACATCGGAGCCTCTCGTTGAGCGAATTGATTTGGCTCCGTTGGTGGCAACTTCCGACATCTACGGCTGGAAAACGTCATGCTCCTTTGGTTCTATTTACTGGTTCTGAAGATGGTCTCGTCTCGGCCTCTCTTGTCACCACAGCCAGTGGGGGTGATGAACGACCTCCCAAGTACCTCATGGGTAAGATGTTGTATGTGAAAGAACGATCCCAGGGATTACAGATAACAGTAAGAATTACATGTTACTTTTAGCAATGCCCCCTTTTGAGTTTTATGTCACCACTGAAAGAGTGAAAATATCTGAAAGAAGTTTTGGTACCAATGTGCGGGCATGATATCAGGACAGTGCCATCAAGTGGAGCTCAATATTCCACGTGGTTAAGCGTACTGTTAATCAAAATATCCATCAATACGAGCATAGGATTGGTTCCGTTACCGTTCTGGCTCATAGCCCTTTGATCTCGTCTACTAATCACTGCCCTCGCCACTCCTTGGAAGCACTTTTTCATTTCAGTTATTATCACGTAGTCGAAGTTGGCGAGGCATTTCTTAGATTTTTCTGTGACTCCCTCTGCTACGTCTCCTTTACAAACTCCATTGTGAAGGTTAATCGACCTTGTGTTGCTTAAGGCCAAATACCATTCCTTGGCGATCGTATTTCCTATCGCGGCAGCATGTCGTAGCAACATTCGTCTAAAGGCAAAAGTATCTGATTCAACACAAGATATAAGATTGCTTCAAGAAGCTATCTACGGGATTCGTTCATAATTCAGTTTTTCTCAGGCTCTTGTAATGTGAACAGTTTTCATTTTTTGTTTAACTCTCATAGCTCGGTATTTTCGTAGATTGTGAGCAGCTTGTTGACATGTTGCGTTTTGTGTCTAGCCATTGTACAGAACTCGACAGCGGATTGATTGCCAAAAAGTGCTTTTCATAGCATATCTATTGTGAGTTCCTATAGAACCAGCCTTCCACGGCAATGGTGTTGCACTTCCACTATTGCTGACCCCTTTCGGTTGTTAAGGAATTTGCGTCGGTTTCATCAGTCTGATGGTAACCAGCTTGGCTTAGTGAATAGCGTCTGTCAAGTACCTTTTATTGATGATTTTAGTGCAATATTGACGATTTTGGAGGGATGAGGTGATACAGCCTCTACTAAAATAATGCAAATGGCATTTGTATTGTAGGTTCCGGTTCTGCGGTCGTGGGTGCGGCTGTAGTGCCCTCGACCTATGCTACAGAGCGGCCTTTCCTGGCTGTGGTCGGTCGTGATGGTGATTTCCGTGTCTGGGACCTCAAATCCGAAATGGTGCTTCTTCACGCTATCATCCAAACACCATCTTCCTCTTCAAGACGTCAACAGGATGACGAGAATGGAGAGGATGTCGAAATGGAGGATGAAGAAAGGAATGAATCAACCTCAGGTTATCTCTGTATGGCTGCTCCTCAACCCAATACTCCCCCCACCTCGAACATTGTCGACATTGTTGCGGTGGCGGGCTACGAGACGATTGTCTTTGTGCCTTGTCGACCGCCACCATCGGAGGAAGTCGAAAATGGACCGAAGAAGATTCCTACGAATGCGGTAACTGTATCTGTTTCTTGCCCTTTTCATTGATAGATGAGTCAAATTGACGGATGGAAATCTTCTTTGAACTGACATTAAAATAGTTTATTTTATACCGATTCTCGATTTGGATTAAGTTAGAACTGGGGATTAGCTACTTACAGGAGTTAGTATTTGTGCTTTTTAAGTTAAAGGCATCAACATTTCTACAATCTTCATGTACATCTATATTTATCAAGTCAGTTCAGCAAATAATAAGTTATGATGGGTGAATGCTTCTTGACTGATTTAAGATGAGGAGTGCTATGATTTGATCTTTGAGTCCGAGAGATCTGACCGTCTTGAGTAATACTACGTCAAGTCCAATCATTTTGGTTATAAGTATTTTTGTTCCATTACAAATTTCGTATCAGAACAAACCAATTCAATGGTCTACAGAGCAGCTAGAGTCCTAATTGAACGAAGGGTTGGGTGAGACGAAGGGTGTAACTGGTTGAGTGATACGAAATATGCTCTGTATAGTTATTTGTGCAATGGTTTTAGTGAAAGTCCCGATTTCCTCTTGAAAACGGTTTTAACAGTTTTGGGCGCCACGTAGGAGTAGACTGTGGGCTGAGCATAGGCTGGTGGAGATGCTGACGCTGAGTTAAATGCTAACTAGTTTTTTAAAATGCGGATACATCCATATACCCTGTATCCATCCGTGCATGCACGCAAGCATGCATTCATCCATCCATCTTCCATCCTTTCATCCACCCATACATCCTCTGTTCATCCTTTTATCCATGCATCCATCCACCACGTATGCATTTACCTCTATTATTTGAATTTAAAACGACCTTGGAGAGTTCCCCTGATTGACGTTGTGCATGTGAAAGTAACAGACGGTTTTGATATGGGTGAGCTCTGAATGTCTAATAAGGTGACACCATGGTTGTCTGGCGTAAGTGTCATCATTCCGGTCGTTTTGGCTGGTCATCGCTCAAGTTTCCTGCCCAAAAACGTTATTACATTTACCGCCAGATGTCTTTTCGTTATATTATGACATTGCAATTAATTCTCAGCGATCGGGCCTCAAACACTGAAGGATGTAGTTACCCTTAAGTCAAGACCATCTCAAGAAATCAGTTAGTGGAATACAATTGGGTGCAACCAATTGTAGTAGGCTGGTAGAACGGACGTCACGTAAATTTGATGAACTTTATTTTCCCCAGCTTTTCATACCTTTGTCCATAATGGTTCGCTCTTTATGCAAACATTACTACACAGAAGAAGACCCTATTTTCGGCAACTTACTTGAACAAATAATGCCGTTTGCCTTCCCTTACCATGCAGTTGACGAGTGTCGCGCTGGAAGGTGCAGGAACGGTTGAGGCCATGCAGTTCTGCACAGCGTAAGTGCTTGTCATCTCATCTGTTTGGCTCCATTCCTCATTTTCTGCTCGCATTTTTGTCTTCTCTATAGTGTCCCACAACCAAGCAGTCAAAGGTGTATGTTATGGTAGTCACCTCAATTGAGATGTTAAAATATGACCTGAGATTAGGCCATGATGGGGTTGTGGGATTCCTATCCTCTCCTCCCCTCTGTATGCAGTCTCGCTTACGGTTGCGACACCTTCACTGTGTTTGATCTGACCCTTAAGTTCGTGCAATTTTCATCTCGTTATACTTAAAGCCTTCTAACCTTGCTAAAACACATATAGACCCGTTTTCTAAAGCTATACCTCATAAATAATCTTACCATGATGACGAAGTCACAAATGTGAGGTGGGAATCGGATTAGCTGGTGGTCGCCTCAATGTTGATGTTAAAATGTGGTGTGGAGTTAGTGACAGAAAAGTTGGACGATTTTTACTCTGCCGCTTGAGTTGCACACAGATTTCTAACACGTTAATATTGTTTACATCTTAAAGTAGTATGTTGCACCTGATTGGTGAGTCGTTTCGGTCTCCAAGATTTCAGTTAAAGCCTTACCAAACCCATGCCCCTGTTGCTGCTTCGAGATTCTTGCTTGAGAGAAAACGGACTCTTAAAATGTGGCTAATTCTATACATTAAATTATACCTCGGGGCAAGGTAGTGTTGCACGTTGTTTAGACTTGCTTAGTACAGTGACTTGTTTTATACCCAGAGGCACCATAGACAAAGATGCTAGTCACAAATGAATGCGTGCCGAACGCAAAGTGGGGATTGGGACCAAATGGGTACTTAAATGCAATCCCACGTGAGGAAATTAATGGAATTTCATAGGTGGTGACAGTCAGTGGTGGATGGCTGCTAAACTGACCGAATTGCCCATCTATTGAAGCTAAGGTAGGGGATTTGGTCAGTTCATGCTTGGGGACTGGCAATGTTTGCAGTATTTTTCTCCGTACACTTCCGAAATCGCATTGCAGAGGAAGTGGTCTGTCCAGCTTGGAATCTGCAATGGGACACGCCTTGCTTTGTGGTGACTAGCTTGCTACCGACGTTGCCGATTTGGTTCCTCAACGGAAGAGTAATTGTAAAGTTAATCACAGCGAAACGCACGTTTCACAGCCTGGTGTTCACACCTGTATGTCGTGCTCGCAGATCCGAGGGAGGCACGGTAGTGCGTTGATGACTTCATCGTTCCCGAGGCCTCATTTATTGCCCAATTGAGACCCTAGTGTTTTTTGATGATTCCGAGAGTACCATTCAGAAAATAAAAAGACTTTGTTTTCCCTTCCAATAAACCTAATCAACTTTAAACATGGCATTTTCAGTGTATAAAACGATTTGAACGCCTTTTGGTGTAACTCACAGCAAGGTGATGTGAAATCCATGCCGATGTTTACATGCTCGTGTCACGAGGCATAGGTAGGCTCTGGTCTGCTTTAAAGACTGCTGAAATTGGTTTCAAAACTGCAGAGAATGTTGTGTAGCACACCACTAGAAGGAGGTGCGCTATGTAGTGCAAAGCCTACTAGAAATGTAATTCTAGCAGCGAATCACCTAAACATGGACCACATTGGGCAGGAAAGATTCTTCATTCTTGGAAAAAGGAACGAGTTGCCTGTCGAGGTGTCAAGGCCTACTTTCAGCTATGTTGAGCTTGAGCGGTAGTGAGTCAATTCGATTGCAACTGCATCCACTACAATTGTAAAGTCGTAGAAGCTACTGACCAGATGGGTGACACGTGATCTGACAACAGGTGACATTGCCGTGTACTTGAGACCGTTTGCTGAGGAATGGATTCAGTACTCTATTTTAACTTTTCTTGGGCTAACAAATACTTTCTTGGTCGCCCTCATCCAAACGACCCATCCACCACTCAAACCACACCACTCGAAATGGAGAGGGACAGAGGTGCTGCCCCATCCTCCATGCTCTCCTCAATGAGAGCTTCACAAGTAATGGTTTTCACGCAATCTCGGCATTGGTAGTTGGTAATTAGGCGATTACTTGCGAGATGGAATAGATAGTTGAGAAATGAATCTAATGCAGAGGAAACGGTGGTGGTTAGAATTGAAATGTTTGTTTCCAGACGTAAAAGAGGTTGTAAAGGTAGAAATCTCGCCCTTGTGCCTCGTTGGAAATGTGCTAGTACTATTGAGTACAACAACAGTTATTCCGCTGAAGACAACCTTTCATACAGCTTCCAACAGCCATTCCAAAGGTAACGGCTACATTGTAAAACATTTCATATTTGAGCACACCTGGGAAATCGGCCAGTTCATATTTAATGACATGGTGAAGATTTTGAAAGGTACTGGTGGTAATGGTAGTGGCGTCTGAGGAAGCAGTACATTACATGCTTGACGATCATCAGTAATTGTTGAGATTTTTCATCATCTTTAGACATCCTTTCCTGGCATTTGGGACTGTAGCTGGACAAGTGGGCGTCTTTGATACGAGTTGCATGCGAATGCGGCAATTGTGGACCTATTCGGATCCCACTACTGGGGTGAGTTGATCTTCCCATTTTCCGTTTGCTCTTGAAGCCACTAAAAGCCACGTGGGTTTGGAGAGAAGGTTGTCATAGATGTGCACACGCATCCTGAGTCTAACAAATATATCGTCCACCTCGTGGTTGCATTCAACCTTACTGTGAATGTAAAATTACTCCTATCTTCTTTTCAAGAGGAGGCATTCCTTCTCTCTTTGCAGACAGACGAAGGTTTCGGCATCACTGCGCTGAGGTGGAGTCGTGCCAATCCCCTCACCTTCTTCACAGCCACTCTGGCCGCCACCGTGGTTGGTTGGAGTGCCGCTGGTGGGGGCACGCCACTGGTTGTTTGGCGTGGTCACTCAGAGGCCGTCCTTGATATCGCATTGAGTGTACCAATGGGAGAGCCGCCTCGTGAAGAGTTCATTGCTTCGGCCTCTGACGATACGACTGTGCGAATTTATGATATGGCAGAGGTCGCTAACCTTCCACAGTGATAGTTGGATAGAGTTGTGATGCTAATAGTCAACTGTACACTTGCTTCTCCTCCACAGTTACGGGCACGTACGTATTATTCAAATAACTGAACATATTTGACAGATTCGAGCTTACCTGTCTGTTTTGATGCACCTGAAAGAGGATAAAGTAGCAATCTGGATAGAAAAGAGGTGGAATCGTGCCATCACTGACAAGACGATTAGTTGTCGAGGTGTAGAGTCCCGAGTTATTTTTTAAGAGATGATGAAGGATAAGTGCGTTTGGAGCTGGAAGTCTGCAACCTTAAGATTGTAATCAAGTGTACGGAGTTTGGAAAGTCCACGCAGTATAGTGAACAATTGGGAAAAGTCGTGCGTCGCTGCAAATAAAATCTGGAGGTTATCAAGTAGAAATTTGTGCTGAGATATAAAAGATATTCTTTAGTGCGAAAGTTCGTTTAATAATAGACATTGGCAGACACAGCTGAGAAATCACATCATTTGATGAAATGCATAACTCCAAGTTGTGTTTGGAGATGGATTTTTGCCTACTTGACTGAATGAATTGCTTTTACTTTCGTGCAGTATGAAGTCGTATGATTTCTTTGGCTTATGCTTGTAATGCATTGTTTACGTGTCACTATTAAAGGCAATTTTTTTTTCACTTGATTTTAACTTCATTCTCCTATTGGTCATCAGAAAATATTGAGCTCGGAGTATTTGGTGAATTTTGACTCGTTTTTGGTCGCACCTCTTGTGAGTCACCTCAGATCGCTCCATCCACAGTAGTTCCTTCCCTTCTTTGATGTTTTGCTATGGTATTAGCCACTAAAACAAGGAACTGTGGGTGTCTCGATGCTGTAGATAGCACGGATTTTGAGTAATCTCTAAAGAAGATACACGGCACACGAGTCTGAAGATGGTGGCTACCAGGAACCTACAGGCGAGCTGGGACAGAAGTAACATTAGGATTGTTAGAATCCTGAATAATGACAGCCAACGATATCTCCGTTCATTAAAGAAACGTTGAAACCAAATACGCTATCTATTTCTCAGCACAAGTGGGTCAGTTAGCTAGCAAACAGCATGAAGTACGTGGCGCTTTTTGCAGCAGAGGTGAAGGAAGTGAAGAATAATTGGATGGCCTTTCAAGCCACTTGTTTGCACCACCCATCTGATTAGGAGCTTCTACGGCCTACTCTTTTTGGTTGATGGTGTTGCAAACGAATTGTTCCACCACCCGTCTTGTCCACCATAGCTAAAAGTTGGTCTTGATAGCTTAAAGTGGTCCGCCTTTGAGCGGTCCACTACTAAAATTGCATTTCTGGAACATTTGTGTACGGTATCTTCTGTAACGTCATGCTAGAACTCGCTCATGTTATGACGTACATCTGTCAAGAAGGGCCCTTTCAAAACGCGAGAACGATCACCAACTCACCCAATTTCATGAGGCACGACGTGAATTCAAAGAGGGAACTGGTGAAGAGTACGGTGAAGGTAATCCTACGGATAGACTGAAGCATCTAATCCACGCTTTTCTTGTCAACCACATAAGCAATGGCTTGCATTTAGCCAATCTCTGCAGGTTACAAGTCACTGTCTTGTCATACCAAAAATCGCCTAGTTTTTTTGGCTATCTAACACTGCTTCTCCTTTCCGTTGTTACTGCACCGTCACAAATTGTTATTTTAAATTCATTCTGACTAACTGCATTTTCAAAATGCAGGAGGAATCACAAGTTAGCCTGCCTCCATGATCTACATCACGGCACCCTTCCGATGGTACGCATTATTTTCTCCAAGTTGTTTTCCCTACTAATGTTGCTAGCAATAGCGAATTAAAATACATTTGCACGCTGATTGTTAAACAAGCAGTGGGATGGCATGCTCCAAGCTGAAATCTGTGAAAAGTGGCTTGGGGTTCCATAAAAGTGCTTAAGATCTACGAACTGCATACTTTGCAGTTATTCTATACCAGTGCAAGTTACGATACATCTTGGAAACGAACAACACCCTTCGCCTTCGTTTTGTGTTCATGACCCATGCAAACCAAGCCGTTTCGACCAACGTTTGCAGTATCAATGAAATCCTTGATACCAAAGAACAAAACTGATTCCATATTTTCCAAGTGGAACTTCTGAAGCTAACAAGCTAATCAAAAGTCTTTTCGGTGAATTTGGGTTCAGCG
>NW_020170465.1:11950-14789 GCF_000524195.1 Echinococcus granulosus | reverse complement strand
TTTCTAGCAATCGACCTCTTGTCTGAGGCGGAAAGGAAGACCACCTGTTTATTTATAGAGGGACAAAGTTTATGGAACTCAAAGATGGCGGGGCGTCTCAGCCGTTTCACTAAGTCAATCTATCTTCACCTTTGCAGATAGGCTACAGTGAAAGCATTTGCTCTGTGAGTGTTACATAAGAGTGAATGCTGCCACTGACTGGTCAAAAGTAGGATACAACAATTCTTCCTCCTTCTATTCTTCCGTTCTCTGTCGAACTGTTCAAGACAGCAGACTGTAGCATACCAGCCATCCATTAAAACGGTGTCAGGTGCTTAAATCAATCCCTCTTTAAGACCTCTAAGTTAACAGTCAGTCCGTTAGTCAAGTGGATAACTATTGAGTTTTATGACAACGAGGTGTGTCCCTTATCAAACTTCATTGAGAACCGAATGTTGGGGTTTAAGGTTGCATTATTATGAGTGCAGCATAAAGCACGCTCGTTCCATGCCACATTTGTGAAGGCTGTGTGGTTGTATGCTGACTGACCCACTGCATACACAAACAGGCGCTGATTTGTAGATACAACTGGGCCCATATTTGAGCGAGACATTACTTTTTTACGGGCTCTTCATACATGAAGTTTGGAACATTGTGGTAACCGTAGTGGAACCCTATGCATGGAAGCAACAAGTTGTATCAACGCATTTTGAAGCTCCCATCAATGTTGTTTCATCCATCGTCCAAGTGAATTTGCCATCTGCTACGTTCACATCTATTATACTCCCTCAATGATAGAACCAGTAGAACTAACAATCAATGGAATTGCCATAATTGAGAAAGTGGAATCCAAGCATCTCTCTGGAGGTGAGAGACGGTACGACATTCTTATTAAGATGAGCAGAATCACATTCACGGTGGACAACATGGAGACGGAGCCAAGGAAGTTACGTGGTGTTTCAGGAGTCGGCAAAATCCCAACCAGTATCTTGAAGAAACGGTCGCGGCTACTGATTGCACAATTGCCTTCATCGTACCCGTAAGTGATGCGCATTGACAGCAAAAATGAAAGAGCACTAGTAGGGTCTGTATACAATAGATTCTGGTGTCAGTTTAAAGTCTAATCGTTCCTCTGAAGTCCTCGACATTAAGCATTTCGCTCAACAAAGCAGTGTTGATGAGAGTCAACCCGTTTGGTCGATTTCAGAGGTATGGCCCATGACTTCGCCTTTTGAAATGCTTAACTGAATTGGCAACTTCCACTGCTTTCCGTGGAGCAATCACAGCACATTTCTATCCCAGAACTGCAATTCCATTCATTTCTCAGTCCCAATCCGCATGAGACAGGCATTATCTACTACCGAAGTTGATTTACCTTCTGCACTTAGAGCACTGATTGCTTCTACGCAAGAGTGAGTGTTCCTGGAGATGGGAGGACATTTGAAGTGGTGGAGGTAGATGGTGAGACAGGCTTACCTGAGATTGAATGGAAAATGGGTAAACTGTACGAGGTGACTGTTTATGCTACTAACTCCAACGGAATTGGTCGAGCTATCCACATAACTCGACTTTGAATAGTCTTAAAAGCGAAGGCATCCATTAGGTGAGAAGTGCCTTGTCTTATCGAGCAACCTTGCAGATCCATAAGGCGACGATTTAACGTAAAGACATCAGTCCTACGGTGTTGTGGTTAGAGGTGCAGTTGACAGTGACAGTAATTTTGAAAATGCCACAGTGTGTTGGCGTCTCGAAATGTGCTTTCCCAGCAGACTGATTTAAAATATTGCGAATGAGATGTGACGTTATGGGAAGGGTAAATTATGAAAGGTCCTCTAAACAATGGGAGGCGTTCGGGTTGGAATTGAGTATTTGAGGCGATGAGAGGAAAGAAGTAGTGGGGAGTGCAAATGCTAGAATAATTGTGAACCTGACCATCTGCAATCAAATAAATCGGAGCTGGATGGCTTTATGCCAGTGGTATGAAATGAGGTAGACTAGGTGGAATTACTTTCACTGCTGTATGTCTGGTCAGGGAACACATGCCACCACTGCTCCCCTAAAGCTCCTAATTGTATACAGAATTTCCAAATCGCCTGTGTGATGTGTAAATGTCCTTCGGTTGGGGCAAAAGTTGGGTTTTATGTTAAAGTGACTTCATACACAAATTGATGCAACGCAGTTGTTGAAGGAAAGACTCACGAGGACCAGGTAACCCTCGGTGTTGCTGAAATCCTTCATTTCGCGGTATGCTGCCTGTCACCGAGAGAGGCATTTCGATGTGCATTCACAGTCTGCCCATTTCTAGCCTCTAAAATAACCAGTGTTTCCGTGGTATCGGGTCATGTGATTACCAGATGCTGTATGCTGTTGTGTTCATCAACACATCCATTCATCTACTCATCCACCAATACATCCTTCCTTTACTCGTTCTTTACAACCACATCCATTTATTTACACAGCCGTGTATTGCATGCATATGCATCCATCCATCAATCCCACATCATTCAACTCACCACTCCACGCATTTTCCCATCAAGTTGCAGGTTAATGTGTGCACCCATTATGACTTCTTTGCCCTAATTTCAGTACTTCTGCAGTGCATCAACTGAATGCGAAAACCCAATGGATGATATTTTGTGCAGCAGAATTGATGCTCACGAAGAGGCTATTGCTTTCGAGCATCCAAACACTATGTTGGGAGCCCCCCTGCAAATTGTGTGCCAGCAGGAGCATTTATTGAAACAGGTCTCACTCAGGGTGGACTTGTATATGCCAGATGCTTACTTCCCCTTTCAGCGACTGACCGACTGACTGACTGAACACGGTGCCGAGCGAAACCCATCTCAGTTGATTTGTCTGC